>NC_079211.1:153355746-153655746 GCF_029633865.1 Lampris incognitus | reverse complement strand
TATTGAAATATAAACACACGGTATCAGTCACTGTAGTCATGATCTCTGATGAAATATAAACACACGGTATCAGTCACTGTAGTCATGATCTCTATTGAAATATAAACACACGGTATCAGTCACTGTAGTCATGATCTCTGATGAAATATAAACACACGGTATCTGTCACTGTAGTCATGATCTCTGATGAAATATAAACACACGGTATCAGTCACTGTAGCCATGATCTCTGATGAAATATAAACACACGGTATCAGTCACTGTAGTCATGATCTCTGATGAAATATAAACACACGGTATCAGTCACTGTAGTCATGATCTCTGATGAAATATAAACACACGGTATCAGTCACTGTAGCCATGATCTCTATTGAAATATAAACACACGGTATCAGTTACTGTAGTCATGATCTCTGATGAAATATAAACACACGGTATCAGTCACTGTAGTCATGATCTCTGATGAAATATAAACACACGGTATCAGTCACTGTAGTCATGATCTCTGATGAAATATAAACACACGGTATCAGTCACTGTAGTCATGATCTCTATTGAAATATAAACACACGGTATCAGTCACTGTAGTCATGATCTCTGATGAAATATAAACACACGGTATCAGTCACTGTAGTCATGATCTCTGATGAAATATAAACACACGGTATCAGTCACTGTAGCCATGATCTCTATTGAAATATAAACACACGGTATCAGTCACTGTAGTCATGATCTCTGATGAAATATAAACACACGGTATCAGTCACTGTAGTCATGATCTCTGATGAAATATAAACACACGGTATCAGTCACTGTAGTCATGATCTCTATTGAAATATAAACACACGGTATCAGTCACTGTAGTCATGATCTCTGATGAAATATAAACACACGGTATCAGTCACTGTAGTCATGATCTCTGATGAAATATAAACACACGGTATCAGTCACTGTAGCCATGATCTCTATTGAAATATAAACACACGGTATCAGTCACTGTAGTCATGATCTCTGATGAAATATAAACACACGGTATCAGTCACTGTAGTCATGATCTCTGATGAAATATAAACACACGGTATCAGTCACTGTAGTCATGATCTCTATTGAAATATAAACACACGGTATCAGTCACTGTAGTCATGATCTCTGATGAAATATAAACACACGGTATCAGTCACTGTAGTCATGATCTCTATTGAAATATAAACACACGGTATCAGTCACTGTAGTCATGATCTCTGATGAAATATAAACACACGGTATCAGTCACTGTAGTCATGATCTCTATTGAAATATAAACACACGGTATCAGTCACTGTAGTCATGATCTCTATTGAAATATAAACACACGGTATCAGTCACTGTAGTCATGATCTCTGATGAAATGTAAACACACGGTATCAGTCACTGTAGCCATGATCTCTGATGAAATATAAACACACGGTATCAGTCACTGTAGTCATGATCTCTGATGAAATATAAACACACGGTATCAGTCACTGTAGTCATGATCTCTGATGAAATATAAACACACGGTATCAGTCACTGTAGTCATGATCTCTGATGAAATATAAACACACGGTATCAGTCACTGTAGTCATGATCTCTGATGAAATATAAACACACGGTATCAGTCACTGTAGCCATGATCTCTGATGAAATATAAACACACGGTATCAGTCACTGTAGCCATGATCTCTGATGAAATATAAACACACGGTATCAGTCACTGTAGTCATGATCTCTGATGAAATATAAACACACGGTATCAGTCACTGTAGTCATGATCTCTATTGAAATATAAACACACGGTATCAGTCACTGTAGTCATGATCTCTATTGAAATATAAACACACGGTATCAGTCACTGTAGTCATGATCTCTATTGAAATATAAACACACGGTATCAGTCACTGTAGTCATGATCTCTATTGAAATATAAACACACGGTATCAGTCACTGTAGCCATGATCTCTGATGAAATATAAACACACGGTATCAGTCACTGTAGTCATGATCTCTGATGAAATATAAACACACGGTATCAGTCACTGTAGCCATGATCTCTATTGAAATATAAACACACGGTATCAGTCACTGTAGCCATGATCTCTATTGAAATTTAAACACACGGTATCAGTCACTGTAGTCATGATCTCTGATGAAATATAAACACACGGTATCAGTCACTGTAGCCATGATCTCTATTGAAATTTAAACACACGGTATCAGTTACTGTAGTCATGATCTCTGATGAAATATAAACACACGGTATCAGTCACTGTAGTCATGATCTCTGATGAAATATAAACACACGGTATCAGTCACTGTAGCCATGATCTCTATTGAAATATAAACACACGGTATCAGTCACTGTAGTCATGATCTCTATTGAAATATAAACACACGGTATCAGTCACTGTAGCCATGATCTCTGATGAAATATAAACACACGGTATCAGTCACTGTAGCCATGATCTCTGATGAAATATAAACACACGGTATCAGTCACTGTAGTCATGATCTCTGATGAAATATAAACACACGGTATCAGTCACTGTAGTCATGATCTCTGATGAAATATAAACACACGGTATCAGTCACTGTAGTCATGATCTCTGATGAAATATAAACACACGGTATCAGTCACTGTAGTCATGATCTCTGATGAAATATAAACACACGGTATCAGTCACTGTAGTCATGATCTCTATTGAAATATAAACACACGGTATCAGTCACTGTAGTCATGATCTCTGATGAAATATAAACACACGGTATCAGTCACTGTAGTCATGATCTCTATTGAAATATAAACACACGGTATCAGTCACTGTAGTCATAATCTCTGATGAAATATAAACACACGGTATCAGTCACTGTAGTCATGATCTCTATTGAAATATAAACACACGGTATCAGTCACTGTAGTCATGATCTCTATTGAAATATAAACACACGGTATCAGTCACTGTAGTCATGATCTCTGATGAAATGTAAACACACGGTATCAGTCACTGTAGCCATGATCTCTGATGAAATATAAACACACGGTATCAGTCACTGTAGTCATGATCTCTGATGAAATATAAACACACGGTATCAGTCACTGTAGTCATGATCTCTGATGAAATATAAACGCACGGTATCAGTCACTGTAGTCATGATCTCTATTGAAATATAAACACACGGTATCAGTCACTGTAGTCATGATCTCTATTGAAATATAAACACACGGTATCAGTCACTGTAGTCATGATCTCTATTGAAATATAAACACACGGTATCAGTCACTGTAGTCATGATCTCTATTGAAATATAAACACACGGTATCAGTCACTGTAGCCATGATCTCTGATGAAATATAAACACACGGTATCAGTCACTGTAGCCATGATCTCTGATGAAATATAAACACACGGTATCAGTCACTGTAGTCATGATCTCTGATGAAATATAAACACACGGTATCAGTCACTGTAGTCATGATCTCTGATGAAATATAAACACACGGTATCAGTCACTGTAGCCATGATCTCTATTGAAATATAAACACACGGTATCAGTCACTGTAGCCATGATCTCTATTGAAATTTAAACACACGGTATCAGTCACTGTAGTCATGATCTCTGATGAAATATAAACACACGGTATCAGTCACTGTAGCCATGATCTCTATTGAAATTTAAACACACGGTATCAGTTACTGTAGTCATGATCTCTGATGAAATATAAACACACGGTATCAGTCACTGTAGTCATGATCTCTGATGAAATATAAACACACGGTATCAGTCACTGTAGCCATGATCTCTATTGAAATATAAACACACGGTATCAGTCACTGTAGTCATGATCTCTATTGAAATATAAACACACGGTATCAGTCACTGTAGCCATGATCTCTATTGAAATATAAACACACGGTATCAGTCACTGTAGTCATGATCTCTGATGAAATATAAACACACGGTATCAGTCACTGTAGTCATGATCTCTATTGAAATATAAACACACGGTATCAGTTACTGTAGCCATGATCTCTGATGAAATATAAACACACGGTATCAGTCACTGTAGTCATGATCTCTGATGAAATATAAACACACGGTATCAGTCACTGTAGTCATGATCTCTATTGAAATATAAACACACGGTATCAGTCACTGTAGTCATGATCTCTGATGAAATATAAACACACGGTATCAGTCACTGTAGCCATGATCTCTGATGAAATATAAACACACGGTATCAGTCACTGTAGTCATGATCTCTGATGAAATATAAACACACGGTATCAGTCACTGTAGCCATGATCTCTATTGAAATATAAACACACGGTATCAGTCACTGTAGCCATGATCTCTGATGAAATATCAACACACGGTATCAGTCACTGTAGTCATGATCTCTATTGAAATATAAACACACGGTATCAGTCACTGTAGCCATGATCTCTGATGAAATATAAACACACGGTATCAGTCACTGTAGTCATGATCTCTGATGAAATATAAACACACGGTATCAGTCACTGTAGTCATGATCTCTGATGAAATATAAACACACGGTATCAGTCACTGTAGTCATGATCTCTGATGAAATATAAACACACGGTATCAGTCACTGTAGTCATGATCTCTGATGAAATATAAACACACGGTATCAGTCACTGTAGTCATGATCTCTGATGAAATATAAACACACGGTATCAGTCACTGTAGTCATGATCTCTGATGAAATATAAACACACGGTATCAGTCACTGTAGCCATGATCTCTGATGAAATATAAACACACGGTATCAGTCACTGTAGCCATGATCTCTATTGAAATATAAACACACGGTATCAGTCACTGTAGTCATGATCTCTGATGAAATATAAACACACGGTATCAGTCACTGTAGTCATGATCTCTATTGAAATATAAACACACGGTATCAGTCACTGTAGTCATGATCTCTATTGAAATATAAACACACGGTATCAGTCACTGTAGCCATGATCTCTATTGAAATATAAACACACGGTATCAGTCACTGTAGTCATGATCTCTATTGAAATATAAACACACGGTATCAGTCACTGTAGCCATGATCTCTATTGAAATATAAACACACGGTATCAGTCACTGTAGTCATGATCTCTATTGAAATATAAACACACGGTATCTGTTACTGTAGCCATGATCTCTGATGAAATATAAACACACGGTATCAGTCACTGTAGTCATGATCTCTATTGAAATATAAACACACGGTATCAGTCACTGTAGTCATGATCTCTATTGAAATATAAACACACGGTATCAGTCACTGTAGTCATGATCTCTGATGAAATATAAACACACGGTATCAGTCACTGTAGCCATGATCTCTGATGAAATATAAACACACGGTATCAGTCACTGTAGCCATGATCTCTGATGAAATATAAACACACGGTATCTGTTACTGTAGCCATGATCTCTGATGAAATATAAACACACGGTATCAGTCACTGTAGCCATGATCTCTGATGAAATATAAACACACGGTATCAGTCACTGTAGTCATGATCTCTATTGAAATATAAACACACGGTATCAGTCACTGTAGTCATGATCTCTGATGAAATATAAACACACGGTATCAGTCACTGTAGCCATGATCTCTATTGAAATATAAACACACGGTATCAGTCACTGTAGCCATGATCTCTATTGAAATATAAACACACGGTATCAGTCACTGTAGTCATGATCTCTATTGAAATATAAACACACGGTATCTGTTACTGTAGCCATGATCTCTGATGAAATATAAACACACGGTATCTGTTACTGTAGTCATGATCTCTATTGAAATATAAACACACGGTATCAGTCACTGTAGTCATGATCTCTGATGAAATATAAACACACGGTATCAGTCACTGTAGCCATGATCTCTATTGAAATATAAACACACGGTATCAGTCACTGTAGTCATGATCTCTATTGAAATATAAACACACGGTATCAGTCACTGTAGTCATGATCTCTATTGAAATATAAACACACGGTATCAGTCACTGTAGTCATGATCTCTATTGAAATATAAACACACGGTATCAGTCACTGTAGCCATGATCTCTGATGAAATATAAACACACGGTATCAGTCACTGTAGTCATGATCTCTATTGAAATATAAACACACGGTATCAGTCACTGTAGCCATGATCTCTGATGAAATATAAACACACGGTATCAGTCACTGTAGCCATGATCTCTATTGAAATATAAACACACGGTATCAGTCACTGTAGTCATGATCTCTATTGAAATATAAACACACGGTATCAGTCACTGTAGCCATGATCTCTATTGAAATATAAACACACGGTATCAGTCACTGTAGCCATGATCTCTGATGAAATATAAACACACGGTATCAGTCACTGTAGTCATGATCTCTATTGAAATATAAACACACGGTATCAGTCACTGTAGCCATGATCTCTATTGAAATATAAACACACGGTATCTGTCACTGTAGCCATGATCTCTATTGAAATATAAACACACGGTATCAGTCACTGTAGTCATGATCTCTATTGAAATATAAACACACGGTATCAGTCACTGTAGTCATGATCTCTATTGAAATATAAACACACGGTATCAGTCACTGTAGTCATGATCTCTATTGAAATATAAACACACGGTATCAGTCACTGTAGTCATGATCTCTGATGAAATATAAACACACGGTATCAGTCACTGTAGTCATGATCTCTATTGAAATATAAACACACGGTATCAGTCACTGTAGCCATGATCTCTATTGAAATATAAACACACGGTATCTGTCACTGTAGCCATGATCTCTATTGAAATATAAACACACGGTATCAGTCACTGTAGTCATGATCTCTATTGAAATATAAACACACGGTATCAGTCACTGTAGTCATGATCTCTATTGAAATATAAACACACGGTATCAGTCACTGTAGTCATGATCTCTATTGAAATATAAACACACGGTATCAGTCACTGTAGTCATGATCTCTGATGAAATATAAACACACGGTATCAGTCACTGTAGCCATGATCTCTGATGAAATATAAACACACGGTATCAGTCACTGTAGTCATGATCTCTATTGAAATATAAACACACGGTATCAGTCACTGTAGTCATGATCTCTATTGAAATATAAACACACGGTATCAGTCACTGTAGTCATGATCTCTATTGAAATATAAACACACGGTATCAGTCACTGTAGTCATGATCTCTGATGAAATATAAACACACGGTATCAGTCACTGTAGCCATGATCTCTGATGAAATATAAACACACGGTATCAGTCACTGTAGTCATGATCTCTATTGAAATATAAACACACGGTATCAGTCACTGTAGTCATGATCTCTATTGAAATATAAACACACGGTATCAGTCACTGTAGCCATGATCTCTATTGAAATATAAACACACGGTATCAGTCACTGTAGCCATGATCTCTGATGAAATATAAACACACGGTATCAGTCACTGTAGCCATGATCTCTGATGAAATATAAACACACGGTATCAGTCACTGTAGCCATGATCTCTGATGAAATATAAACACACGGTATCAGTCACTGTAGCCATGATCTCTATTGAAATATAAACACACGGTATCAGTCACTGTAGTCATGATCTCTATTGAAATATAAACACACGGTATCAGTCACTGTAGCCATGATCTCTGATGAAATATAAACACACGGTATCAGTCACTGTAGCCATGATCTCTATTGAAATATAAACACACGGTATCAGTTACTGTAGCCATGATCTCTATTGAAATATAAACACACGGTATCAGTCACTGTAGCCATGATCTCTATTGAAATATAAACACACGGTATCAATGCTTATTGTTTTATTTAATTTCTGTTAAGACAACTGCAGAAAGTATCCATACGTGAACTTTATTTGGTTTCAGATGTTCCAGTAGATCTTCTGATCTCCAGTAGAGTAGCTGCTGTGCATGGCTGTCCCCACTTGGCAGATAGAAGTCCTCTCTGTAGAGACGAACACCTCATCGTGGTTCTTCTTCCAGACGCCACAGGAGCCGCGAAGTGGCCAGTCCACCACACGTCTGCTTCATTCCTCTTTGTTGACGATGTCCAAGAAACTTTGACTGCGTCACTCTGGATCTTCTTCATAATAGCAATAAACTGATTTGTTACTTGGCAAAAACCAGCATTTTATCTTTTGTCATCACGCCGCCACCAGCGTTGGTTCAGAAAAGAGACTGGAGAAAACCTGGGCTGGGCTGAGGAGCCGCAGGTCCTCCAGCTCAGACAGTAAAAGTAGGTGTCTTTTACAACTTTCCATACTCACACCAGTTGTCTGATGACCTCCACTTTAAAAAAAAGAAAGAAAGAAAAAAAGCCAGGATGTGGCGTTGTCGAGGAATATTAGGAAGCTGGAGCAACTTCTCTTCAGCCTCTGGAAAGTCCCATGAACATGAGCCGATCTCCAAACGCCGTAGCAAATTAAACGTCGGCGGTGACGATAACTTTGGGGCTATGGCATAATCTTGAGGGGCTGGGGGGGGGGGGGGTCTGGACAGGTTAAGGTCAACCAGAAGTCAACAATGAAGTGTGACCCAACACCAGCTGACGCAAGCCTTAATTCTCTCTCACTCCTTTTTTAGCCACCATGCCTGTCTGCGGTCTGCCATGTTTGCTCACCCTCTCTGGTTTGGTCCTGTGTGGGCGGTGGGGCAGGTGGGCCTCAGGAGGGGATCATGCCTTTGTTCCTCTTGCGGTCAGCCATGGTGCGTCGGTTGTGATTGGCTCCGCGGCTCTTGTTGGCTTCCTTCTTGCGTCGGTCCAGGAAGGTCTCCTGGGTCTGGCCCTGGCCTTTGGGTCGGCCCACCACGTTACCGGGAGGCTCCGGTCGGTACCTGGACGAGAACAGGGAGGACATGTGTCTGTGTATTGAGTCAGAAAGTCTATAATGTTTTGTATTTCCCCCCCCTTTTCTCTCCAGTCTGTCCAGACAATTACCCCACCCTTCTGAGCCATCCCAGTCGCTGCTCCACCCCCTCACACCCTCAAAGCCAGTCAATCACATGGGCAGCTGATGAGTGCACGACGCACAAAACAAGCTTGTACTGAAATGCATCTAAGTTGTTTTCCGACATCTATCTTAATTTATATATATATATATATATATATATATATATATATATGGTCTTTATTTAAGGGGGTCGGAAATTACCTTGTAATTTCCTAGTAATAAGGTGGTAGTTTTTACAGATAATTTTACAGCTAACCCTAACCCCCTAACCCTTAACCCCTAACCTAACCCCCTAACCCTTACCCCCTAACCCTAACCCAAATTACAAGGTAATTTCAACCTTATTTCTAAGAAATTACGTGATAATTACTACTACTACTAGGTAATTTCCGACCCCCTATAATACATTGTAACCATATATATATATATATATATAGGAGCAGAATATTAAGATTAATCTTAATATTCTGCTCCTCGTTTGTTGAGCACTTTTATCAACACTGTTGACGGTTTCTGGAAGAAACCACTATATAAGATGCCGAGGAAGCTGCAGGACATGCCATGTTTGTTTCCCACCGTCAGACCCTTACTGGACCTTCTGACAGGGTCATTAGTGACACATCACAACAGAACCGTAAAGTAAAGCAGGTCCCTGTGGATTAAGGCAAGTTAGATTTAATACCTTTTTTATGCCAATCAGAATGACATTTAAGACCAGTTTTACAAAAACCAAAACTGACGGAAGAAAACACTTAGGACCACATTCTTCAGATGTTCACTGTAACATAACATGCATCTTGTCTGGTCCAGGTAAACGGTTAGATGATCACTTCAAACGTTATGCAGCACATGGAAAACAACAGAAAAATCATGACTCATCAGTAAAAAGACACGGCTGGCTGAGAGCCAAACAGCTAGTTTTCTGCGTTCATCAAGTATATATAGTAAAGTGTGCTAATGAAGTGTCACATCACTGGACAACCTGCTGGCAAAAAACTGAGCATATGTCCCTCGCCATTTAACGTGGGTACTCTTTTTCACAGCTATGGCATGGATCTGCAGACTTTTTGTCAATTCTGCCTCCACCTGTTGTAATTATTTTTCGTGCCAGCCTGTCCCTCCGCTTGTGTGGCGAACTGATCGGCATCATCCTGCGGAATGTTCGCCACCTCAAAAAGATGATGGTTTTTTCTCCTTCCCATCGTGCCGAGTTTGAAACACTTACTGCAAAAAACACACTGTGCCTCGTATACATTGCCTGGTCCCGCTTTCAGCCATGCCGCGAAACCTTGGTTGGACAGCCTATTTTCACTGAATCTGCACTTCCCCACGTCATCCAAGGTACAGTGACAGCTAGCTAGCGACACTGGATCTGCTGCTCTCAGCATCCCGCCCACAACCAGAATATGAGGGCTGTTAGTTCCACTATCCTATCCTTTTCTGGGTTCCAGATGATCCTTAAAAAGCCTTAAAAGGCATCGAATTCATTAATATAAAATAAGGCCTTAATTGGTATTAACATGTCTTAAATCAAACTTTCAAAAGCCTTAGAAATGCATGGGAAGTAGGATTTTATGAAGGGGGGGGCTGCTGAGAAAGGTTTTCAGGCCCTCTCAGAGCCTAGACTGAGAAATTATATTAAAGAATAGGATGAGGGGTGGGGAAGAACTTTCTTTTTTATATACGTATAATTTACATCACATAGGACAAAAACCTCCTGTTCCACACTCGTCCAGTTGGTGGCGGTAATGCACCTCTAAGCTGGTTTGCCACCTGTCAATGCAAACTAAAGAAGAAGTTGCTCCACGCAGGGGATCCGGATCCGCTGCACAGAGCTGTCCCTGTACCCTGGACGACATGGGGGAGGGATGAGAGCACGGGAGGGACTGGACGACATGGGGGAGGGATGAGAGCACGAGGGACTGGACGACATGGGGGAGGGATGAGAGCACAAGAGGGACTGGACGACATGGGGGAGGGATGAGAGCACAAGAGGGACTGTGGTTCTGAAGCTGCTGGAAGAACGGAGAGACAAGAAGTTGGGAGGACAAGGCAGGCAGGAAGCATGACAAGTTCTGGTTCTGGGAGGATCAGTTTGACTCTAAGGCCTTTTGGCAGTGGTAATTAGCTGTACTGCTGGAGCAAACAGCAAGTCAGGAAGAAGTGACGTAACTGTAGATGCAGAAGGACATCTGTGGGTGTTGTGGGAGTCTCTCGGGATGCTGCAGAAGGACATATGTGGGTGTTGTGGGAGTCTCTCGGGACGCTGCAGAAAGACATTTGTGGGTGTTGTGGGAGTCTCTCGGGACGCTGTAGAAGGACATCTGTGGGTGTTTTGGGAGTCTCTCGGGACGCTGCAGAAAGACATTTGTGGGAGTCTCTCGGGACGCTGCAGAAGGACATCTGTGGGTGTTGTGGGAGTCTCTCGGGAAGCTGCAGAAAGACATCTGTGGGTGTTGTGGGAGTCTCTCGGGACGCTGCAGAAAGACATTTGTGGGTGTTGTGGGAGTCTCTCGGGACGCTGTAGAAGGACATCTGTGGGTGTTGTGGGAGTCTCTCGGGACGCTGTAGAAGGACATCTGTGGGTGTTGTGGGAGTCTCTCGGGAAGCTGCAGAAAGACATCTGTGGGTGTTGTGGGAGTCTCTCGGGACGCTGTAGAAGGACATCTGTGGGTGTTGTGGGAGTCTCTCGGGAAGCTGCAGAAGGACATCTGTGGGTGTTGTGGGAGTCTCTCGGGAAGCTGCAGAAAGACATCTGTGGGTGTTGTGGGAGTCTCTCGGGAAGCTGCAGAAAGACATTTGTGGGTGTTGTGGGAGTCTCTCGGGAAGCTGCAGAAAGACATCTGTGGGTGTTGTGGGAGTCTCTCGGGAAGCTGCAGAAAGACATCTGTGGGTGTTGTGGGAGTCTCTCGGGACGCTGCAGAAAGACATTTGTGGGTGTTGTGGGAGTCTCTCGGGACGCTGTAGAAGGACATCTGTGGGTGTTGTGGGAGTCTCTCGAGAAGCTGCAGAAGAACATCTGTGGGTGTTGTGGGAGTCTCTCGGGACGCTGTAGAAGGACATCTGTGGGTGTTGTGGGAGTCTCTCGGGAAGCTGCAGAAAGACATCTGTGGGTGTTGTGGGGAGTCTCTCGGGACGCTGCAGAAGGACATCTGTGGGTGTTGTGGGAGTCTCTCGGGACGCTGCAGAAGGACATCTGTGAGTGTTGTGGGAGTCTCTCGGGACGCTGTAGGACATCTGTGGGTGTTGTGGGAGTCTCTCGGGAAGCTGCAGAAAGACATCTGTGGGTGTTGTGGGAGTCTCTCGGGAAGCTGCAGAAAGACATCTGTGGGTGTTGTGGGAGTCTCTCGGGAAGCTGCAGAAGGACATCTGTGGGTGTTGTGGGAGTCTCTCGGGAAGCTGCAGAAGGACATCTGTGGGTGTTGTGGGAGTCTCTCGGGAAGCTGCAGAAGGACATCTGTGGGTGTTGTGGGAGTCTCTCGGGACGCTGCAGAAGGACATCTGTGGGTGTTGTGGGAGTCTCTCGGGACGCTGTAGAAGGACATCTGTGGGTGTTGTGGGAGTCTCTCGGGACGCTGTAGAAGGACATCTGTGGGTGCTGTGGGAGTCTCTCGGGACGCTGTAGAAGGACATCTGTGGGTGTTGTGGGAGTCTCTCGGGAAGCTGCAGAAAGACATCTGTGGGTGTTGTGGGAGTCTCTCGGGAAGCTGCAGAAGGACATCTGTGGGTGTTGTGGGAGTCTCTCGGGAAGCTGCAGAAGGACATCTGTGGGTGTTGTGGGAGTCTCTCGGGAAGCTGCAGAAGGACATCTGTGGGTGTTGTGGGAGTCTCTCGGGAAGCTGTAGAAAGACATCTGTGGGTGTTGTGGGAGTCTCTCGGGACGCTGTAGAAGGACATCTGTGGGTGTTGTGGGAGTCTCTCGGGACGCTGTAGAAGGACATCTGTGGGTGTTGTGGGAGTCTCTCGGGACGCTGCAGAAGGACATCTGTGGGTGTTGTGGGAGTCTCTCGGGACCCTGTAGAAGGACATCTGTGGGTGTTGTGGGAGTCTCTCGGGAAGCTGCAGCTGCTGAGAGGCTTCTAGTCCCTCACCAACTGAGAAGTTACAGCAGATCGGGAAATGGCTGGGGAGGACCTTTTTTTTTTGGATTTCCCCCCCTTTTTCTCCCCAAACGTATCTGGCCAATAACCCCACTCTTACCCCACTCTTCCAAGCCGTCCCAGACGCTGCTGCACCCCCTCTGCTGATCCGGGGAGGGCTGCAGACTACGACGTCTCCTCCCATACATGTGGAGTTGCCAGCCGCTTCTTTTCACCTAACAGTGAGGAGTTTCACCAGGGGGACGTAGCACATGGGAGGATCACGCTATTCTCCCCTGTTCCCCCTCCCCCCTGAACAGGTGCCCTGACCGACCAGAGGAGGTGCTAGTGCAGCAACCAGGACACACCCACATCTGGCTTCTCACCCGCAGACATGGCCAATTGTGTCTGTAGGGATGCCCGACCAAGCCGGAGGTAACACGGGGATTCGAACCGGCGATCCCCAAGTTGGGAGGCAACAGAATAGACCGCTATGCTACCCAGACACCCCCTCAAACCATTCCTGAACAATTTGTGTACTGCGGCTGGGCGCATTATCCTGCTGAAAGAGGCCACTGCCATCAGGGAACGCTGTTGCCATGAAGAGGTGTACTTGGTCTGCAACGATGTTGAGTAGGTGGTGCGTTTCAAAGTAACACCCACATGAATGCCAGGAACCAAGCAGAACATTCCCCAGAGCATCACACTTCCTCTGCTGGCTTGCTTTCTCCCCACAGTGCCTCCTGGTGCCATCTCTTCCCCCCAGGTGAATAACGCACACACACCCAGCCACCCACATGATGTAAAAGAAAATGTGATTCATCAGACCCGGCCACCTTCTTCCACTGATCATACTCCAGGTCTGACACTCACGTGTCCATTGCAGGCCCTTTTGGCGGTGGACAGGGGCCATCATGGGCTCTCTGTGAAGCACTGTGTGTTGGGACACCTGTCTATCATAGCCAGCATGAACTTCAGCAATCTGAGCTACAGTAGCTCTCCTGTTAAGTCGGACCAGACCAGCTAGCCTTCACTCCCCATGCACAGCAATGATCCTTGGGGGCCCATCACCCTGTCGCCGGTTCACTAGTTGTCCTTCCTTGGACCACTTTTGGTGGGTACTGACCACTGCATACCGGGAACACCCCACAAGACCTGCCACCTTGGAGATGCTCTGACCCAGTCGTCTAGCATCACAACGTGGCCCTTGTCAAAGTAGCTCAGATCCTTACGCTGGCCCAGTTTCCTGCTTCCAACACATCAACTTCAAGAAGTGAACCCACTGTGCCTTTTCACTGATGACTCATGATGTTTATGTTGTGTTATGTTATTGATTTCCATGTGTTCCACTCTGGAAAGTGTTGCGCTTTTTTTTCAATACCTGAAGTAGATCATCCGACCTTCTCACTGTACCAAAAAAAAATGCACCTTTTATGTTACAATACACATTTGGGCAAAATTGTCCCTACGTGTTTTTCTTTTTTAATAAATTTTGGTTATTTGGTCTTAAATTTCATTTTGAGTGGCCTGAAAAAAAGTATTAAACCCAACTTGCCTTAAGCTGTAGGGACCTGCTTCAGTTTACGTACAGTTCTGCTGTGATGTGGTGCAAATGAGCCTCTCAGAAGGTCTCATAAGGGTCTGACAGTGGGACATAAAGAGGCCATGTCCTGCAGCTTCCTCAGCATCATGTTACTGGGGTTGGACAGTGACGTGGCATAAAACGGCTGATGTGTAAACTGGTATGGGAGTAGGGCGTCGAGGAAGGCTATGTATTACTACCTAGAAACTCCACGGGACTTCAGAGAACATCCAGCCTACGAGGGCCGTGTGACGCAGCGACCTGATGTGACTGGTTTCAGATCAGAGTATAGTCTGGTATAATAGTGTCCAAGTATAGTGGACTTGGGTCTAATTATGACATAGGGCATCATATGGGGTTTCTAAATACAGCATCATGTAGGTGTACGGTGTCTAACTAGGGTATAAGTGTGTTTGCTTCACCGTTTGATAAAGAACATCTTATTCCTCGTTTTTGTCTAATATGATACCAAGTACGGTTCGTTACATCTTATTAGTGCACCGTAAATTAAAGTGCAGCCATCTCCTTCATTCCAACGCAGACCAAAGGGTCTTCCTGCAACCAAAAAGACAAAACACTGAACTGCACCCTGCTGTCACTCCCAGACTGAGTGACAGGTCTCTTAATATGAAAGAGTACCAGTAACCAACCAGAAACACACAACACTGAACTGGACCCTGCTGTCACTCCCAGACTGAGTGACAGGTCTCTTAATATGAAAGAGTAGCAGCAAATAACCAAATCTGAGCTTCCAATGTTTCCAGATGCTGCTAAAAGTTTGTTCACACCGATAATGGCTGTAAAGACTGGAGTAAAACAAGCCCATATCAACGGAAACGGGAAACGCAATTTCCTTTCTTTTGTGTACGTAGTACATAATATGAAATGACAAACACACTTTTCCTGATCCGGATATTTTCAATTACAACCAGTTGAGAAAGGCACAAATGCTAATGTTGCACCAGGAACTCAAAACTCTTCAATGATGTATGTAAATATACCTGTTTTAGTTGGTCAAAAAACCACGGACTGTACCTTTAACTCTGCCTGGTCCCGTCAGATAAACAGCAAGAATCGTAAAATACATATAAAATATAATAAATAAAATAAAATAAAATATATTATAGTAAAATAAAATAAAACAGGGGAAGTTTGAGCGGGAGTGAGTAAAGAGAGAGAGACAGTGTGAGAGATGGTGTGTGTGTCATAGTGTGTAGCGTACCCCCTCCTCTGCTGCATGGCGGCTCTTCTGGCCTCGGCCCTCTCCCTGAGCAGGGCCGGGTTCTGCACAAACTGGTCCCTGTTCACCGTGTTGCTCTGGAACAGAAACGGGTTCAGAGGCAGCAACAAAGGAAAAGAGGATAAACTGAGAACGCAAAGAGACCCATGACAGAGAGACCACAGGTCTATGACTGGTACCTCCTCACTCTCTTCATCCTCCTCTTCCTCCTCCTCATCCCTGTACCGCACATCTAGAGTTTGTTTGCTTCCTGCTCGCAGTACCTGTGGGATGGTGAAGGGCCTGTTGGGGGTGTGGGTGTGTGTTTGGATGGGGTGGGGTGGGGAGGTTCGAATACACATCAGACACAAACCATGAGCTATGTTTCTACAGCACCATCATTAACTTCATCCAACATCTTCTTTATAATGTAGAAGGCTGTCTTAAGCTCAGCCTCATCTAAATATTACTGCACACAACCAGACAGCCACACACAGGCACAGGTCAGAGTGATCAACACACTACACCCACTGGGTCAAGACGCTGTAGTCAGCAAAACCCATGGGGGTTGTTTTACCAAGAACACACATCCGGACCACAGCAGGGACTCAGACGTGATTACCAGTGTCCGAGTTGTGGTACCTACTGTCAGGCTAGTTACGTCTTTGATCATACGTCTTTTGACCAATACGTCCAGTAGGACAAACATTCTGGTGTACAGACAAAAACGTGTCTACATCACATGTACTGACTTGACTGGCTGCTGTCTGGTGATAGTCACTCTTCCTGTGCCAGATGTGCCCTGCTCCAGTGTCTCCACATCTTAACTGGCAGATTACCAACAAGTCACATTCCTTATCTTGAGTCCCTCAATATGATAAATGGCATCTGGGATGATCCATCAATGATAAATGATGGCTAATTCTGTCACGGCATGCCGCGGGCCAACATTTGGCTTACCGGCGGTTCAGCAGACTGTCTTCGTCCAGGTCATTGGCTCCCACTTGGTTGATGTCATAGGTGTCGTCATACTCGTCCTCGTAATCGTCCGGGCCGTAGCCGTCTGCCGAGCTGCCGGGTTCGACAACGACCTCGTCCACCACCGTCTCATACGCCTGGTACCGGGCCCTCTGCTCCGCGATGTGCTGCTTGTCATTCAGCATCTGCCGGGCGCTCTCGCCTTTCCTGCGGAGGTCACAGAGTGGTGCTTGTAATGCTTTGACTGTAATGCTTGCCATTTCTGTTTACCGGCTACTACCCGTTCTTACCAAACTCCAGTTCATCCTAAAAAGGAGCTGTGCCTCTCCTCAGCAACACGCCACTCCCAACCCCAGCTCCCTATTCACTCTCATACATTCTAACACACTTGCAAGCTGTCCATCACACAGCCTCCGTTATTTCTGTCATCTCATGACGCCATAACACCTTAGTCCCACTATCCACCACCAACCCTGCAGCGGACTGCAAGGAAACCCCGTTTTGTTCAACCTAGGTGTTATTGTCATAGTATTTTCATGAATCCTATCATTTATCAAAACATTTTATGTGCCTGCATCTTTGTGGAGACAAGTTCAGACACACTGCATCACAGCGGCATCAGTAAGGCAAATTATACTTGTTCAGTTTACTTCAAACAAGTCCAGTTTATCGAACCTCTTATTTGTAAGAAAAACTATGTTTGAATTTTAAATGTATTAGCCCAAATGAAAAGTGAATTATTTAATGAAATTAAGGAATTACAACTTGTTAAAGGAGCTACTACTACTTTCGGCTGCTCCCGTTAGGGGTCGCCACAGCGGATCATCCCTTTCCATTTCTTCCTGTCTTCTGCGTCTTCCTCTGTCACACCAGCCACCTGCATGTCCTCCCTCACCACATCCATAAACCTCCTCTTTGGCCTTCCTCTTCTCCTCTTCCCTGGCAGCTCCATATTCAGCATCCTTCTCCCAATATACTCGGCATCTCTCCTCCACACATGTCCAAGCCATCTCAATCTTGCCTCTCTTGCTTTGTCCCCAAACCGTCCAACCTGAGCGGTCCCTCTAATATACTCGTTCCTAATCCTGTCCTTCTTCGTTACTCCCAGTGAAAATCTTAGCATCTTCAACTCTGCCACCTCCAGCTCCGCCTCCTGTCTTTTCGTTAGTGCCACTGTCTCCAAACCATATAACATAGCTGGTCTCACAACCATCTTGTAAACTTTCCCTTTAACTCTTGCTGATACCCTTCTGTCGCAAATCACTCCTGACACACTTCTCCACCCACTCCACCCTGCCTGCACTCTCTTTTTCACCTCTCTACTGCACTCCCCGTTACTTTGGACAGTTGACCCCAAGTATTTAAACTCAAATGCCTTCGTCACCTCCACTCCTTGCATCCTGACCATTCCACTGTCCTCTCTCTCATTCACGCATAGGTATTCCGTCTTGCTCCTACTGACTTTCATTCCTCTTCTCTCCAGTGCATACCTCCACCTCTCCAGGCTCTCCTCCACCTGCACCCTACTCTCACTACAGATCACAATGTCATCCGCGAACATCATCGTCCATGGAGACTCCTGCCTGATCTTGTCCGTCAACCTGTCCATCACCATTGCAAACAAGAAAGGGCTAAGAGCCGATCCTTGATGTAATCCCACCTCCACCTTGAACCCATCTGTCATTCCAACCGCACACCTCACCATTGTCACACTTCCCTCATACGTATCCTGCACCACTCTTACATATACTTCTCTGCAACTCCTGGCTTCCTCATACAATACCACACCTCCTCTCTCAGCACTCTGTCATAAGCTTTCTCTAAATCTACAAAGACACAATGTAACTCTTTCTGGCCTTCTCTATACTTCTCAATCAACATTCTCAAAGCAAACATCACATCTGTGGTGCTCTTTAATGGCATGAAACCATACTGCTGCTAGCTGATCGTCACCTCTCCTCTTAACCTAGCTTCTATTACTCTTTCCCAAATCTTCATGCTGTGGCTGATCAACTTTATACCTCTGTAGTTGTTACAGTTCTGCACATCGCCCTTGTTCTTGAAAATCGGTACCAGTATGCTTCTTCTCCACTCCTCAGCCATCCTCTCACTTTCCAGGATTGTGTTAAACAATCTAGTTAAAAACTCCGCTGCCATCTCTCCTAAACATCTCCATGCCTCCACAGGTATGTCATCAGGACCAACTGCCTTTCCACTCTTCATCCTCTTCATAGCTGCCCTCACTTCCTCCTTGCTAATCCGCTGAACTTCCTGATTCACTATCCCTACATCATCCAACCTTCTCTCTCTCTCATTTTCTTCATTCATCAGCCCCTCAAAGTATTCCTTCCACCTTCTTAGCACACTCTCCTCACTTGTCAGCACATTTCCATCTCTATCCTTGATCGCCCTAACTTGCTGCACATCCTTCCCAGCTTGGTCCCTCTGTCTAGCCAATCGGTACAAGTTCTTTTCTCCTTCCTTAGTGTCTAATCTGTCATACAACTCACCATACGCCTTTTCCTTTGCCTTTGCCACCTCTCTCTTTGCTTTACGCTGCATCTCCTTGTACTCCTGTCTACTTTCTTCATCTCTCTGACTATCCCACTTCTTCTTTGCCAACCTTTTCCTCTGTATAATTTGCTGTACTTCCTCATTCCACCACCAAGTCTCCTTGTCTTCCTTCCTCTGTCCTGATGACACACCAAGTACCTTCCTAGCTGTCTCCCTAACTATTTCTGCAGTGGTTTTCCAGCCATCTGGCAACTCTTCACTACCACCCAGTGCCTGTCTCAACTCCTGCCTGTTAACCCAGCCACTGAGGATGCACAAGCCAGTGCATCCTTAGTGCCGGTCCCAAGCCCGGACAAATGGGGAGGGTTGCGTCAGGAAGGGCATCCGGCGTAAAATCTTTGCCAAATCAAATATGCGGTTAAAGGAGCTACCATGCCATATTCCTGTTACACCATTTGTATTTTCCACATGAGACTCACCAATGTAGCCTCAACCAAGCACGCTTACATGCAGAGTAGGTTAAGTACGGTCGCTTGTTTCGCAAGTAGTAGTTCCGCTATTTGATTCAATAATTTTACTTTTAATTTGGGCTGATAAATTTAAAACTTCCGTTTTCACTTGTAAGGAAGACTTTAGATAAACTGGACTTGTTTGAGGTCAACTGAACCTGTATGTTAGTTTGCCCTACTGACACCACTGTGAAGCAGAGCATCTGTCTGGACTCGCCAAAACCCTCCACAATGAGGCCGGTACATAAAATACTACAACAATCAGTAGGAATTGTGAAAAATACTACAGAAATAAGACACAGGTCGGAAAAAAAACAACATTTCTTTAAAACCACGGGTGATGCCGCTTTTTGATGTAGCGCCCCCCCCAGCTGTGAGACAATCTGCCTGCGGCACTACAACATGATCCCAACCTGTAAAGTATGAGGACACTTCCTGTTCCAGTGAGCCTTTGACGTCACTGGCTCATGACACGGCTGCTGACTTGACTCGTTTTATCTGCTGCTGTTTGTCTGATGTCTCAGAGCTTTCCAAGGTGTTACAGGCTGCTTTCACACCATTTTCTTCCCAAGTGCCTGCATTTTTTTTCCTGTCTCTTCTGTTTTGTAACTTGCAGTGTTTGGGAAATATGGGAATTTTAGAAAAGTGCACTACAAATAGAAATGGATGATTGTTATCGTGTATTCAGGCTAACGTACAACTTCCATTTAGCAGTGCCAAATGGCTTTTTGGTGAAAAGTGGAACCATGAAAGAGTCTGTCAGAGCAAAACTCCCAGTTTTGACAACAGAAGGAAATTATAACTGAGTTGAAGCACATAGAGGTGACTGGAAATGCAGACTGTTTTTGAAACAGTAGTTCTACCCTTAGTGTTTTTATATCAACACAGAGTGGAGTGAAAGACTGCAGACGAGAGACAGGAAATGGCGCCCACTTGGAATTCTATCCCCGGTAAGTGGAGGTGTACACGATATGTACCTCAAGATGGGAAGGACGTAAACATCCAGTAACATCTCTAATGTTACTGGATGTTTACTCTCTCTTGGGTCTCAGTGCCCTCGTCCACTCACCTACTGCCCTCCCAGATACAGGACACATCCACCTGATCTCTGTGGAAGACATCAAACTCACCTCCTGCCCTTCCAGATACGGGACACGTCCACCTGATCTCTGTGGAAGACATCGAACTCGTCATCGTCAAACACATTGGACCTGCTGTTCAGGACGGCTGGGGGCTCTTCCTTCACCTGCCTGTGGAAAAAGGGGGTGTAGGTGTGGATGGGGGATCAAATACAGCTGAGGTAAAACACTGTCCATCTTTGATTTTCACAACCACTGTGTTATCGTCCAGCTCACCGACATGCAGACTGATCATTTTACCCTAAACCGATACAAAGGCACTATTGCTCTGACTTCTGCAAACAGAACCAGAATCAACTTTATTGGCCAAGTGTGCCTATGCACCCGAGGAATTTGACTGCGGTACACAGCAGCTTCTAGCACTTGCAGACACCACTTACACACACAAAAAAGAAAACAAAAACAGAAGAAATAAATAGAACAACAACAGGACATTGGATGGAAGCATGTATGCACAACTGGTATGCAGCTACGCTACACAGTTTTGTTATGGTTGAGTAATCAACAAACTATGCCCATATTACTACTTTGTAACACCGTTTTAGAAAAATGCTACAGACAGGGGTGCTTGAAAGTTTGTGAGCCCTTTAGAATTTTCTATATTTCTGCATAAATATGACCTAAAACATCATCAGATTTTCACACAAGTCCTAAAAGTAGATAAAGAGAACCCAATAAAACAAATGAGACACAAATATTATACTTGGTCATTTCTTTATTGAGGAAAATGATCCAGTATTACATATCTGTGAGTGGCAAAAGTATGTGAACCTCTAGGATTAGCAATCAAGTGTGAGTGGGCGCCCTGTTTTATTTAAAGAACAGGGATCTATTAAAGTCTGGTCTTCACAACACACGTTTGTGGAAGTGTATCATGGCAAGAACAAAGGAGATTTCTGAGGACCTCAGAAAAAGCGTTGTTGATGCTCATAATGAACAGTCCAAGAGTTTGGACTCCACCAACCCACAGTCAGACAGATTGTGTACATAGGCGTGTAATGGGCCTTTTTGAGGATGGAGTTGATGTTGGTCTCCCACTTCAGGTCTTTGGAAATGGTAGTTCCCAGAAACTTGAAGGTCTCCACAGTTGACACAGGGCTGTTGCATATTGTGAGGGGGAGCAGTGCTGATGGGTGTCTCCTAAAGTCCACTGTCATCTCCACAGTCTTCAGCATGTTCATCTCAAAGTTATTCTGACTACACCGGCGCACCAGCCACTCGACCTCCCGCCGATAAGCAGACTCGTTGCCATCCTGGATGAGTCCGAGGACCGTAGTGTCACCTGCAAACTTTAGTAGTTTAACAGCTGGGTCCTTGGAGGTGCAGTCATTGGTGTAGAGGGAGAAGAGCAGTGAGGAGAGGACACATCCCTGAGGGGCACCAGTGCTGACTGTCCGTATACCAGAAGGGAATTTCCCCAGCCTCACCTGCCGTTTCCTGCCTGTCAGGAAGCTGGTGATCCACTGACAGATGACGGGGTATACAGTAAGCTGGGAGAGTTTGGAGGAAAGGATTTCTAGAATGATAGTGTTTAACCCCAAGCTGAAGTCCACAAACAGGATCCTTGAATATGTCGCTGGGCAGTCAAGGTATTGCAGAATGTAGTGCAGTCCCATGTTGACTGCATCATCCATTGACCTGTTTGCCTGGTAGGCAAACTGCGGGGGGTCCAGTAGGTGTCCTGTGAGGTGCTTTAGGTGGGCCAACACCAGTCATTCGAAAGTCTTCATGACCACAGACGACAGGCCTGTGGTCATTCAGCCCTGTGGTAGAGTATTTCTTTGGGACCAGGATGATGGTGGAGCATTTGAAGCAGGAGGGGACTTCACACAGCCCAAGAGATCTGTTGTGGAGCTGCATGAAGACTGGAGCCAGTTGATCAGCACAGACTTTAAGACAGGACGAAGGGACACCGCCTGGGCCCAGTGCTTTCCTGGTCTTCTGTTTTTGAAAAAGCTGGCTCATATCCTCTACATCTATCTTGAGTGCAGCCTGAGTATCGGCGGGGGGGGGGGGGGGGATAGGTAGGAGGGTTGCCAGAGGCGTGATGGGGGCTGTTGTCATTGGCTTGGAGAGGGTGAGGGGTGTGAATTTGGCTCTCAAACCTGCAACAGAAGACATTCAGGTCGTCAGCCAGTTCTTTGTTTGCCTCAACATGAGGGGATGGTCTTGTGTAGTTTGTGAAGTCTTGCAGTCCCCTCCACACTGACACAGGGTCAGTGGCTGAAAACCTGTTTTTTGGCTTTCAGTGTAGCTTTTTTTAGCCACTCTGATCTCCTTTGTCAGTGAATTTCTGGCTTGCTTGTACAGGGCTCTATCCCTACTACTACTGTAGGCATCCTGCTTGGCCTTCCAAAGGTGTCTTAGTTTGGCTGTGAACCATGGCTTGTTATTGTTGTATATGCAGAAAGTCTTGGTAGGCACACACGTTCTCAAAAGCTGATCTAAGATGTCGGTGTCAGTTCGTCCAGGTTGCCAGTTGCAGCTTCAAATACACCAATTGGTGCAGTCAAAACAGCCTTGGAGTTCTTACTTTGCTTCGCTGGTCCATTTCTTCACTATTTTAACCATGGGCTTTGCAGATTTTAGTTTTTGCCTGTAGGTTGGAATAAGATGAATCAAGCAGTAATCAAAATGCCCCAAAGTTGCCCGAGAAACTGAGCAATATGCATCTTTAAGAACTGTGTTGCAGTGCTCCAGTGTGTTATTTTCCCTGGTGAGACAATTAATATGCTGTCTGTATTTTGGTAGCACGTGGTTTAATTTTGCTCTGTTAAAGTTTTGTTCCAAGTCGGTAATGTGGTCAGCCAGGGTTTGCAGTGCGCCATTCACGCTGGACTGGGGTGGGATGTAAACACGGACCAGGATGAAGGATGAAAACTCCTGCTGTGAGTAAAATGGCTTGCAGTTTATGAACAATGACTCCAAGTTTGGGCTGCAGTATTTACTTAACACTGTGACATCTGTGCACCAATCTTCATTTATGTAGAAGCAAATTCCTCTGCCCTTCGCTCTTCCCGATAGAACCATAACATGATCTGTTTGGTGTAGGCGGATGCCCAGCAGATGTAATCCGCTGTCGGGTTGGATTCGCTGAGCCAGGTTTCAGTGAAACAAAGGGCAGCAAAACGAGCAAAGTCCTTGTTCCTCCCTTTGAGGAGAAGCAGCTTGTCCATTTTGTTGGGCATGGAGCGGAGACTCGCCAGATGAATTACTGGGGGTGCAGATCAAAATCCTCACTGTCAGAGCCTCACCAGCGCACCGGCCTGCTTCCCCTGTCTGCGTGCCTCCATGTCTCGCAGAGAGCCACTGTTCCTCTAAGAAAGATCGCCAAAAAACTTTCAAGGTTTGTGAAAACTGGTGAAAAAGTATCTGGAGTTAACTGCCTAATGTTAAGCAGTTCTTCTCTAGTGAAATTAATCGGGTTTGAATAACCGGACACACAGAGAATAAACAAAAACAAAAAAAGTACTAGAGAGCTGTACCGAGGCTGCCATCTCCGGCGCCACCTTGATGTTGTGTAAATGCTTTTCTTTGATGATCTTTAATGAGGTATGGTCAAAGGCTCAGTATAGTTAAGAGGATTAAGACAACTAGGTTTTTGTTCAATCTTTCTATGTTTTGGTGCATGTATATGGCTTAATCAGGTTTAATCGGCTAACTTTCCGCTTTTTGAAACTAAATGTTAAGAGGATCCCCGTACACATCATTTTTACAATCAAATCCATGAAAATGGTGAAAAGCTAAATACAACAGTGCAAGAAAAAGATGATTAAATACAAAGATACTAGTGAAATGACTCATGTATACCCATGTATACAGAAAACATTATTTCAAGCCATTTTTTGATTTTTTTTTCTTTACCAGAACTCATGGTATTGATGTACGTGTAAACATAATGTTTGTCATCACAGTTGGGTGACACTGTATAAAGTACTGTCATTACAAAGACTGCCTTGAAATTTAAAATCTATAAAAAATGAATAAATCCTATAATAAAACTTATAAAAAAGGACAAATAAATAAAAAAGGTCATGTCAGAATCAGTGTCTTGTGGTTGGGACACCCTGCTGAGAGGGATAGGGTTAAGGCATCACCTGGGCATGGTGCGGTCCAGTTTGTCTAAGCCGGGCGTCAGCTGGTTCTCCAAAATGTTGTTGATGACTAGTTCAGAGTTGTAGTCATACTCTTGAAGGCAGGCCATCAGGAAGCCCTCGCCCAGGTCAGGCAGCAGATCCTTGATACATGACAGCAAAGACTCCAATTCTCCAGCACTCACCGAGCACACCGCGCCCTGGATCATACAGACACACCAGTTACCAACAACAGCAAAGTCCACTGTCCAGTAGTCGTTTGAGGTGGTTGTGATGAAGGCGACTACCTCAAGTAATGACACAAATCACAGATATGGGACAGTTCAGTAAACAACTGCAATGATCAAACTCTCCATCGCTGTGCCAGGAGGACTAACATTGCTCCCTTTTCCAGGCACGTCCAGCATGGCATCTGTTCCTTGGGGCATCTCTCCTCTTTCCCTGGCCATCCTGGGGTTAAGGTCAGCTGAGGTAGAGGCACCAGGGCTGGTGTACGCCGCTGCCTGGGCAGCTGGCAGAGCCGAGGCCGATTTGGAGTGAGTCTGGATTTGGGGTTTTCCTCGGCCCACGTTGTCCCAGGCACTCTGCACGCCCTGCAGCAGGTAGGATGTCCTGGTCTCATCACTAGCAAAGAGAAGGAGGTTAAAAAATAATCACTTTTTAATGTTGTTTATTATGTTCTCATTATCCTTCAATTTCTTTTTAAGTTATTTATGGTATTCTCTCAAAATTCTTGTTAGTAATCATGTTATCTTCTTCTGTATCTATTTTTAATGTCTTTTTATGCCCTGATGTAAAGCACTTTGTGTAGGAAATGTGCTCGTTTCCTTCCACGCTCGGTGCAAACGCTTTTGCTCTCGCTCTGCGCGTTGCTCTCTGATTTTCCAAGTTTTCCTACATCTTTGTTACTTTTTGCCATTTCTGCATGAGCAGTACTCAACCCTAACAACGAGAGTATTTATAAACACGACCACGGTTTTCACAGAGTTTTCAGATTTCATCTCTTTGGTGAAAAGAGACTGTCTGTCCATGGCTCTGAGGCTGAAACGAGTCCCACTGCCCTTGGGAACTAGACTGGCTTTTCTTTGTGCAGATAGTTTTCTCTTCTGCTCATGGAATGTGAAGTATTAATGTGGATAAATCAATGTTTGAGGCACTGGAATATATTAACTTCAAAAGATGTCTGACGGAAAGACGTTTTAAGGTAGTGACATTCACTTAGGGGTCACGACCCATTGACAAATGAAATAATGAATAATGTCAACTGAATGTCAGGGAACAACTTGACAGAAACAAGTTGAAGAAAGTTGTGGCTACAACAGGAGACCTGAAATAATGGCAAACAGTGATCCTGTTTAGTGTATATTGTGACAGTACAATAGGAGAAACCTGAAAGAAAGGAATCTCTACACTCCACACAAGAGGACAAAAAAATCTATTGACACTGTTTGCTGCTTCCCAAGCTGATGCCCTGGAACCGGCTGTGTAACAGGGACCACGGACTTGAAGCGCTTTGCAGAGCGGCTTTCAGACATAATGAGCCCCATGCTGATGACTATGCAGACACTATTCCCTGGTCTGGCCCAAATCCACTTGAGACCAACACCCCACGGATCTGGGTATGTGCTACTGGATAAACTGGGGAGCCAGACCAAAGACCTGTTCTACCCCAGCAGTGTCAAACCCCGAGCTCTGGACAGACGTTGTGCGGGGTAAAAGAAAGTTCAGACACAACAAGCACAGTTCCACTGTCTCACCAGAGGTTCGGCTGGAGAACAGGTATATTGTTTGGGTTTTGAGCTGCCTGTCTGTGAGCACAATGGTAATTCCACAGCTAGCAGTAGCACCACTAGCTCAGAAGTTAAAGCCGAGACCCGTGCAGCCACGGTCTGTGATACAGCTAAGCCTGCAAGAAGCATCTCTCGGCAGCACATGGAGGTAAACAACAGATTAGTAGCCGCTAAAGCTAATGTCACATGATCAAAAAAGACAGCATCACAGCATAACATGCACCGGACATTGGAAAAATACGTTAACCAAGCCAGACAAGACATCATATCAGAGACTCTGCTGGAAGGTGACCATATAATAAGATGGTAAAAGCAAAGTTATGAAAACTGTCTGTCTACCCAATGCTATGTTTAGCAAAATGGTCCAAAGACTGCCACAAGTGTTATTCTGCCATCCAGGCATGGACACACTTACTGTGCATGTTGGAACAAATGTCACTCTTCCTGAAATGATGCATGGCTCAGAGCTGTTACAAGGGACTTCATACACCTAATGGATATTCTACAAGTCCCAGCTCAGATATTTGCGTTAGGTCCAATCCAACTTTAGGGAAAGGAATTGAACGTTTCAGCTGCTTGCTGGCATTACATACCTGGCTTTCCTCCGCATGCACCGCTCAAAAACTGAGTTCACTGACATCTTCAACCTGTTCTGGGGGCAACGAAACTGTTTCAGAATGGACAGGGTTAATTTAAAGAGAGTGGGGGTCCACATGCTTACTGCCAACTTAACCTATGGCCTCCAGCACCCCACCCCTGGTATTTGAAATGGGTCAGGAAAATCTGGGAAAAGTAGAGCAATCTTTTCCACTCAGGACAACGCCATATATCATTACCAGCCACCCCTACCCCTCCTCGCCTCTCAGAGATATCTCACAAAAGCTAAGGATGCAGACAAAAGGGACTGACAAGATGTTACTATGTGTCACCAAAAGTTCCCGCTCATCCAAACAAAGCAAGGGCAATCTTCCTGCAGTCAGCATTACAGGGCATGCTGACTACTAGGACCGACCGGGTCATGCTCATGCTCATGTCTCACTCTGCTTCCTGGGTACGGACCCACTGCTAATGATACAGCCCACCCCAGACCGTGAGGAGCGGCTCCGAGGTTTGCAATTCCTTTTTGACCAGCTTCAGGAAGAACAATGTGTACTCAAAGCACACAGGTACTTTATCTTATCTGACTCTAGTTGTAGGCCAGCAGCCACAGAACTGTCGCAAAAAACTGGGCAGATAATACTCTTAGCAAACTAAAATTAGCATTACTAAACATCAGGTCTTTGTCAGAAAAAACATTTTCAATCAATGATTTTATCATCAAACATAATCTCAATTTCATGTTTTTAACTGAAACTTGGTTAGAACAAGACAACAGCACAACTGTTCTTATCGAGTCAACACTTCCCAACTTCAGTTTTATGAGCGAAACCAGAATGCATAAGAAAGGAGGTGGAGTTGCCATTTTGTTTCACTGCAATGCAAAAAGTAATATGGAATTTATGGAAATTTTCCTTCTTTTGAATATGTGGCTCTTCAGTTTAATTTCTCTTCTCAAGTGATATTTCTAAAAATCTAACTAAATACAATGCAAACTTTTTTGGTGACTTAATTGAACTACTGTCGATAATCTGTATTGACTTTGTGTAGTTATTGTTGGTGATTTAAATATCCAAGTTGCCAACCCCCAGGTCAGAGGGACTGAAGAACTGAGTTTGTATTTTTGATAACTATGGACTGACTCAGCACATGACAGAGCCCACACAAAACAAGGGGCACACCCTGGACTTAATTATCTCCAAGGGTGTGAACATTTCTAAGGTTGTGGTGACTGATGTGGCTCTCACCGATCATTCTTGTGTTTTCTTTGAGAGTACTATCTCTGTGCATGCAAATGTTCAAACAGAGGTAATCGCAAAATGGCACATTACTGAAAGCACCAGTGAAATATCTATTCAGCCTTTCTCTTCCATGTTTGCCCTCTCTTGGGTGTCAGTCAATGAAGCTGTAGATAATTTCATTTCTAAAATTACAAATGTTATTGATGCCATTGCATCCACTAAAGTGAAGGTGGTCTCTGGTAAGAAAATATCTCCTTGGAGATGTGCCACGCTGGTCAGAATAGAAAAAAGAGAGTGTCATAAAGCTGAACACAGGTGGCAAAATAAATCTTACTGTTCATTATGACATCTATAAAAAGAGAGACTGCACATTTATAATTGGGAACTGAGAAACGCAAGGTGGTCCTACTTCTCTGACATCATTGCCAAAAACAATAATAATGCACTTATTTGCTACTGTTCACAGGCTAAAAAAAACCTCCTGTGTCAATAGCCTCTGAATTTCTATTGACCAGGGTCTGCAATAAATTTGCCTTTCTTCACTGACAAAATTCAGAAAATTAGGCAGTCAGTGCCTCCATACTAGGTACAGGGTATGTGTTGTCCCTGTGTCCACCTAAAATAAACTCAAATAGCATGACAAAATTCAACCCCATTGACCATAAAAACTTGGGAGGGCATTATACAACATCTGAAATCCTGCCCCTGCTGCCTAGATATTCTACCAACAGGCTTTTTCAAAAATGTTTCGAATTGCATGGCCTCAGATCTAATTGTCAGCAAGTTTTTTTCTCTCACAGGTTTCTTTCCACAGGCCCTGAAAACTGCAGTCAGTCATCAAGTCACTCTTCAAAAAGAATAATCTAGACACCTCATTATTGAACAATTATAGGCCCATATCAAACCTCCCGTTTCAAAGTAAAATCATCAAAAAAGCCATATTCCAGCTGCTAATTTTTATTACTTTGTGTTTATAGGTAATTACAAATCTGAGTGGACAAAAATGACCCGTGGTGTTCCCTAAGGCTCCATCCTGGGGCCTCTTCTCTTCAACATGCTCCCACTAGCTCAGATTATGGAAAACAACAAAATATGTTACCAGAACTATGCAAACAACACACATATATGATATGGTTAGATCAGGGTTCGGGAACCTTTTTGACTGGGAGAGCCATAAAAGCCAAATATTTCTAAATATATTTCATTGAGAGCCATATAGTATTTTTAACGTATAATAAATTAAATATGTCTTACTTTTAATGCGACTTCTGGTGCTGCATGGTTTTGCTGATGGCCTTGTAGTCTGGTTCATACGTGGTGAGGTTGAGCTTCATGCAGGCGTTGAGGCTTCCATCAGTTAAACGTGAGCGTAGGTTGGTCTTAATGTTCCTCATATGCGAGAAAGACTGTTCACATGCATATGTAGAGCCAAACATGGTCAATACGGCAATACTCACACGCTGCATTGTGTGGTATGTCACAGGAAGCTCGTTCCAAGTTTTAAGAATCAGCTGGTCTTCAGGTTGAAGATTTTTAATTTCTGTCCACTTGTGTTCCCTCGCCAGCTCTGCTCGCTGTCGCGCAAGACTTTCCAACTCTCCATTAAGTGACTTGAACTTACTCATCCACATGTCTGATGCCTTCAGGTCAGCAACTTCCAGCTCAAAGTCTCCGATAGAGACCCCGGGGATGCATGTCAGGTCGATTTTGTCCACTGCACACTCATGTGGATGAGTGATGAACTTGAAAAGACCAGTGCGCGCACGAAATTCTCCAAAACGTGCTTTGAATGACTGCAGGAGATTGAACGTAAAGCCAGCTAGCTGCTGGAGATCCAGATGTTGAGTGGAGTCACTTGCTAAGCATGCATCTCTAAATTGTTGCAGTCTTTCAAAGTGCAGAAGACGACCTGTTTCAATGTCCCTGAGAAAGACTTCCAGCTTGCTTTCAAATGCAAACACTGCTTGTTGAAGGGATGAGATTGTATTTCCAATACCTTGCATTTTCACATTGAGCTGGTTCAGATGGCCAGTTATGTCCACGAGATAGTGAAACTGCAGGAGCCAGTCAGTGTTGTCTAGCTCAGGATGCTTGACGCCTTTCATTTCAAGAAAAGTCCGGATTTCACTCAGGCAAGCTGCAAAACGGCTGAGCACCTTCCCCCTTGACAACCAATGCACGTTGCTGTGTAAAAGCAGACCGGGATAATGATTCCCAACTTCTTCTAACAGAGCTTTAAACTGGCGATCATTTAAAGCTCGGGCAACAATAAAGTTGACCACTCGAATGACCAGAGACATCACCTCGCCAAGCTCCTGGCCACACGTCTGAGCGCAAAGCGCCTCCTGGTGCAGGATGCAATGAAAACTTAGGATGGCTCTCTTTTCATGTTCACGGAGAAGCGCTACAAATCCTTTGTTCTTCCCCAACATACAGGGTGCACCATCAGTACAGACGGAAATAAGTTTATCCATCGGTAGTTTTTTTTCTTTAGCAAACTCCATGAAAGACATGAATAAATCCTCTCCTCTTGTTGTCCCTTTCATTGGCAAAACAGCCAAGCTTTCCTCACGCAGTGTGTCACCTGCAGCATACCTGGCAATGATACTGCACTGAGATTGATGGCTAACGTCTGTTGACTCATCTAACGCGAGAGAAAAGTATGTCCCGGCGTTTATGTCCTTAATTTGTGTTTCCTCGACTTGATTTGCCATCATGATGCTACGATCGTGCACAGTTCTTGCTGACAGGGGCATGTCTTTTATTCGTTTGATTATCTTGTCTTTATTTGGGAAGTCATCAAACAGTTCATTGGCCACATCAAGCATGAATGTTTTGGCATACTCGCCATCTGTGAATGACTTTCCATTCCTTACTATTGCCAAAGCCCCCGCAAAGCTAGCGGAATTCCCGTCACCTTGCTTGGTCCACACACGTAGTTGCTGCTGACTCGTCTGCACTCTCCGCTGTAGCTCCTCGCATGCCCTTTTCCTGCTGTGCCCCGCTGGATATTTCGATGCAAATGAAGCATGGTGCGTATCGAAGTGCCGCTTTATATTTGACCGTTTCATCGATGCAATTTTATCATTGCATATTAGACATACCGCAGATCCTGCTCTCTCCACAAATGCAAATTCCTCTGTCCACGCAGCCTGGAATGCACGGTAATCATCGTCTTTTTTTCTTTTCGCCATCTTTTCCGTTACAAGGGTTGAAGCGGATAAACTAGTTGGCTATCTGATAAAATTGATTTCTTCACCTTTACAATGACCCGGACATGCTCGCAAGCCATTGGCTCCCGACCCGACCCACGGGTGACCCGTGACCCGTGAAATTTATCTTCAAAACTAATTTCTGTTTACTTTAAAATGACACAGTATTATTAAGAAATATCACAAGTATTTTAAAATCAGTTCCAAACTGATTTTTTTGAAAAAAAAATAATTTTCAACTCAAAATTGTCTGGGAGCCATATACCGTCACCGGAAGAGCCATATATGGCTCGCGAGCCATAGGTTCCCGACCGCTGGGTTAGATGGTGACATGGTTATTTACATATCCATATCACCAGGGGACTATAATCCCATACAAGGCCTGAGTAAGTGCATTGAACAAATTAACAATTGGATATCTTGGAATTTTCTTCAATTAGAGATAAAACTGAAGTAATTGTCTTTGGAGACAAGGAAGAACGATTAAAAGTCAGTGTCAGCTACAATTAGTAATGTTAAAAACCAAAAACCAAGCCAGAAATCTTGGCATAGTCATGGACTCAGACCTGAATTTCAACAACCACATTAAGATAATTACAAAGTCCCTACGACCACCTGAAGACTATATCAAGAATTAAAGGATTTATGTCCCAGCAGGGTTTGGAAAAACTTGTCCATGCATTTATCTTCAGTCAGTTCGACTACTGTAACAGTCTGTTTACAGGTCTCTCTCAAAAAATTGATCAAACGGCTGCAGCTGATTCAGAATGCTGCTTCTCCAGTCCTTACGAAGACCAAAAAAGTGGATCACATCACTCCAGTTCTGAGGTTTACACTGGGTTCCTGTCCATCAAATAATTGATTTTAAAATACTGCTCTTGGTTTATAAAGCACTGAATGGTTTAGGGCCAAAATAAATTTCTAATCTTCTGCTATGTTATGAACCATCCAGAACTCTCAGATCATCTGGGACAGGTCTGCTTTCTGTCCCCAAAGTTAAAACTAAACAGGGAGAGGCAGCTTTCAGTTTTTATGCACCACGTATCTGGAACAAACTCTCAGAAAAGTTCTGCTGCAATGCTCAGTTCCTTTAAACCAATGCTGAAGTCTTTCCTGTTTGCCACTGCCTTTTATTAAATCAAATTTGAAGCTTTTGATTATCACCTTACACTGCACTGTAACTTTTACGCTATCTTTTTATTTGTATTTAAATGTCTTTTTATTGCCTTGTGTTGCTTTTATATTTTGTCTTAATGCCTTTTATATTTTATGCAAAGCACTTTGAATTGCCTTGTTGCTGAAATACAAATAAATTTGCCTTGCCTAAAGAAACTTGCTTTGTCTTAAGGAACACTGACCATCTAATTAAGATTTTTCATGCATATGTATGATAATCACTGTTACTGCTACTATAAAGGCCTTGTACAATCATAATGATGACAATAATGATAATGTAATGATAAACAACTATAATAATTGTGCCATTATTATTATTATTCAACATAATATACACTCACCGGCCACTTTATTAGGCACACCTGTCCAACTGCTCGTTAACGCAAATTTCTAATCAGCCAATCACATGGCAGCAACTCAATGCATTTAGGCATGTAGACATGGTCAAGACGATCTGCTGCAGTTCAAACCGAGCATCAGAATGGGGAAGAAAGGTGATTTAAGTGACTTTGAACGTGGCATGGTTGTTGGTGCCAGACGAGCTGGTCTGAGTATTTCAGAAACTGCTGATCTACTGGGATTTTCACGCACAACCATCTCTAGGGTTTACAGAGAATGGTCCGAAAAAGAGAAAATATCCAGTGAGCGGCAGTTCTGTGGGCGAAAATGCCTTGTTGATGCCAGAGGTCAGAGGAGAATGGCCAGACTGGTTCGAGCTGATAGAAAGGCAACAGTAACTCAAATAACCACTCATTACAACCGAGGTATGCAGAAGAGCATCTCTGAACACACAACACGTCGAACCTTGAGGCAGATGGGCTACAGCAGCAGAAGACCACAACGGGTGCCACTCCTGTCAGCTAAGAACAGGAAACTGAGGCTACAATTCGCACAGGCTCACCAAAATTGGACAATAGAAGATTGGAAAAACGTTGCCTGGTCTGATGAGTCTCGATTTCTGCTGCGACATTCGGATGGTAGGGTCAGAATTTGGCGTCAACAACATGAAAGCATGGATCCATCCTGCCTTGTATCAACGGTTCAGGCTGGTGGTGGTGGTGTAATGGTGTGGGGGATATTTTCTTGGCACACATTGGGCCCCTTAGTACCAATTGATCATCGTGTCAACGCCACAGCCTACCTGAGTATTGTTGCTGACCATGTCCATCCCTTTATGACCACAGTGTTCCCATCTTCTGATGGCTACTTCCAGCAGGATAACGCGCCATGTCATAAAGCTCGAATCATCTCAGACTGGTTTCTTGAACATGACAATGAGTTCACTGTACTCAAATGGCCTCCACAGTCACCAGATCTCAATCCAATAGAGCACCTTTGGGATGTGGTGGACCGGGAGATTCGCATCATGGATGTGCAGCCGACAAATCTGCAGCAACTGCGTGATGCTATCATGTCAATATGGACCAAACTCTCTGAGGAATGTTTCCAGTACCTTGTTGAATCTATGCCACGAAGGATTAAGGCAGTTCTGAAGGCAAAAGGGGGTCCAACCCGGTACTAGCAAGGTGTACCTAATAAAGTGGCCAGTCACTGGCCACTTTATTAAAAATCCCAGTAGATCAGCAGTTTCTGAAATGCTCAGACCAGCCCGTCTGGCACCAACAACCATGCCACGTTCAAAGTCACTTAAATCACCTTTCTTCCCCATTCTGATGCTCGGTTTGAACTGCAGCAGATCGTCTTGACCATGTCTACATGCCTAAATGCATTGAGTTGCTGCCATGTGATTGGCTGATTAGAAATTTGCGTTAACGAGCAGTTGGACAGGTGTGCCTAATAAAGTGACACGCACGAAACAGGCCTGTACTGCATTAACATCTTTTTTCCTGTAACCATGTTGATATTCCGCTCCTCATTAGTCGAGCACTCAACACCATTGACGGTTTTGGAAAAAAACGCTATATATACACTACCGTTCAAAAGTTTAGGATCACCCAAACAATTTCGTGTTTTCCATGAAAAGTCACACTTATTCACCACCATATGTTGTGAAATGAATAGAAAATAGAGTCAAGACATTGACAAGGTTAGAAATAATGATTTGTATTTGAAATAAGATTTTTTTTACATCAAACTTTGCTTTCGTCAAAGAATCCTCCATTTGCAGCAATTACAGCATTGCAGACCTTTGGCATTCTAGCTGTTAATTTGTTGAGGTAATCTGGAGAAATTGCACCCCACGCTTCCAGAAGCAGCTCCCACAAGTTGGATTGGTTGGATGGGCACTTCTTTGAGCAGATTGAGTTTCTGGAGCATCACATTTGTGGGGTCAATTAAACGCTCAAAATGGCCAGAAAAAGAGAACTTTCATCTGAAACTCGACAGTCTATTCTTGTTCTTAGAAATGAAGGCTATTCCAATGCTAGAAATTGCTAAGAAATTGAAGATTTCCTACACCGGTGTGTACTACTCCCTTCAGAGGACAGCACAAACAGGCTCTAACAGGTACTATTTAATGAAGATGCCAGTTGGGGACCTGTGAGGCGTCTGTTTCTCAAACTAGAGACTCTAATGTACTTATCTTCTTGCTCAGTTGTGCAACGCGGCCTCCCACTTCTTTTTCTACTCTGGTTAGAGCCTGTTTGTGCTGTCCTCTGAAGGGAGTAGTACACACCGGTGTAGGAAATCTTCAATTTCTTAGCAATTTCTCGCATGGAATAGCCTTCATTTCTAAGAACAAGAATAGACTGTCGAGTTTCAGATGAAAGTTCTCTTTTTCTGGCCATTTTGAGCGTTTAATTGACCCCACAAATGTGATGCTCCAGAAACTCAATCTGCTCAAAGAAGTGCCCATCCAACCAATCCAACTTGTGGGAGCTGCTTCTGGAAGCGTGGGGTGCAATTTCTCCAGATTACCTCAACAAATTAACAGCTAGAATGCCAAAGGTCTGCAATGCTGTAATTGCTGCAAATGGAGGATTCTTTGACGAAAGCAAAGTTTGATGTAAAAAAAATCTTATTTCAAATACAAATCATTATTTCTAACCTTGTCAATGTCTTGACTCTATTTTCTATTCATTTCACAACATATGGTGGTGAATAAGTGTGACTTTTCATGGAAAACACAAAATTGTTTGGGTGATCCCAAACTTTTGAACGGTAGTGCAATTTTTAAATTCTTAGTGCTTACATTGAGTAAATACCAAAAATATATCTAATGTGCAGAATCCTTTTGTTATCAGTATATGTAGAAATGTTTTTTGTGCCAATTTGTGATCTGAAGTTTTTCATAAATACATGATAGGGAGGGCCTGCTGTAGGAGACTGATGTCATCTGCGATGGGGAACTGCTCGTCATAGTCTGTCAAGAACCTGAGAGGAGGAAGATGACAAAACAAAGACAAAAAGCAAAATTCAGGTCACACATCCTAACTTCTGTAACATCTGTTTCCAGCAGTGGCTTCTTATTGTTGGTAATTTCAGTAGATAAGATGAGCTGTCATGCAGACCTGACGGCGCTTACAGTTCAGCTTGTTTAACATGCACAGCACCAAGTGCTAGAAATTAAAAATGGGTCAGCTTTTCGCAGAAGAGCAGTGTGCTTCAAAATGTTATTCCGTGCTGTCACGGCAGCAGAAAGAGCCACAACCAGAATTTCCCCAAACTATTTGGCCAGTGTTACACTTTTCCCGGTAGTCAAAGTGATTGACTGCTTTCAAACAAAAACTATAATCTATCACAACAATGGAAGAATCAAGTCAGCAATCGGAGACTTTGTGCTCCTAAACCTTATCAATATCATACACCCTCCCAACCCCCCAAAAGGTACACGTTGGGCCTCAGTACTCCACTTGATGCAGTTTTTCCAAGGGAACCCACAGAAGAGCTTTTCTGTTAGATATGATTTGGTACTAATCTTCTTAACTGAGCAAAAGAGCAATCATCCCCATGCCTCCTCATGTTGCACTTAGGTGAGTTAAAGGGATAATATGTATTTATCTACCTAAGGTGGGGCAGGTAACTCACTAGTATTATTAGTGTATGGACATTACATTACCATAGTTAGCGAGTCCTGTGGTCAAAGATCTGGCAGCTAGTCCCAGCATAAAGGCACAAAATTAGCAGAAGCTAACATGGAAAAAATAAATCTTAACAAAACACAATAACTAATTTTATGCTCATTTCCAATGCTTGATTCACTTTCCAAACTACTATAAATCATGGAACTACTTCTTTGTTGTTGAAGAATGCTGGTGTATTACTATACACCGGAGCCAGTTCACATTTGTCAGGTTAACAGCTTGTAGTGTGTTCTCTCTGAAACAACTGATAGGTGGCGTGATATGCGATGTAAACAGGCTCACATGCATAGTAATACGCCGGTGTTTTGTAACAACAGAAGTAGTTCAAAAATATAGTCTGAGAGGAATACCGAGCATCGAAAATACACAAAATATATGATATTGTTTTGTGGATGGTTATCGTTTTTTTAAACATCTTTTATTACGGCTTACAGTGTTTACAGTAGCTGTCCCTCTTTACTGCTGTTCATTTGTTTTTGCCTGCTCACTGGGACTAGCAGCCACTTCTCTGACCACGGGACTTGCCGCAGGAGGTTAGGTCAACGCATCAATATAACAACTATACTACTGAGTAACTCATACCACTTTATGTCAATAAATCCAAACCCTCTCTTGAAAGAAATTCCAAGATTAGTTTGTTTCCCATTTTAGGGACACACTAACAAACACAAGAGGAGCCCCTTATACCAGAGCATGGGACCCCTGATCTAGACCAGGTATCATACCTTTTCTCAGGTAGAAAATATGTGAAATGTTGCAAGAGCTCCTCGGAGAATGTCTGGATGTTCTCTCCCCTGCAAGGGTGACAACAGCAGCATTACCATTAGTCCTGTGTTACCCAGGGACCACCACTACAGCCTGGTCTTAATGTTAAATTGTGTGGCATGAGCAACTCACCCTTCCAGGATTGGCTGTAGGCAGGTGTGCTGTAACAACAGGTGAGCTGTCCCCACCATCCTCTTACAGGCGTGGGACACTCTTACCCACAAGTCCTCCTGAAGGCTGGAGGAGGAGGAGGAAGGAGAACGGGGTTGATTCCACTTCATCTAATTTATTTCCATGCCCACAGTGCGCCTATCCGTGTGTGCTCAAATATCCAGGCGGATAATGGGTCGAGGACTGTATTTGTTATGGTACTTGGGATATTATTTATGTAGGGAATCTAATCTAGCTGCCATTTAACTATTCGTTATTCCAGAGCCACTTTCTAATCAAATCCATCTTAATCAAACAAGACAGATTGGATGAGTTTATTCAGCCAACTCCTCATCAGCCTTAAATAAAACACATTCTTGAACAGGCACTGGGAAACAAGTCCCTGTTTTGTAAAGTGAACTAATTCAGAGCTAACCTGCTGTGCTCATGTGTCAGACAGAAGTCAAATCCTGACAGAATTCAACAGCTAACATTTCATGTCAGCAATGGAAGCGCCAACACATCTAAAGACTATATTAACACATGTGCACAACACAATCCTGCTTTTTCTTTTCTTTTAAATTAAACTTTTATTCAGAAACTCACCCTTTATCGTCAAAGTTTCTCTTCCTCACTGCCTTCTCCAAGTCAGGAACCGCGGTCTCATAAAACGAGGCCAGTCTGCCAGGAGAATAAGAAAGACTGAGACAATCCCATTAGCTTGACCCTGAACCCCCCAGCAGGTTCAACATGTCAGCGATATTCATTTGATGGAAAACATTTACTGGGAATTTCTCCAGACGTGCACATGTCAGTATAAATAATGACACAGCCTATGGAACGGTGTGAGAATTAGGATTTGCTTGTTTGCCTGTGGCGTTGCTTCAACTACATGCCAGAGTCACAGACAGCAGTGCAGACGGTTGGACAATAAATGACCTGTCTGTTAGACACAAAGTTATTTTTCTAGCAACTAAATCAAGCTACTGACTGTATTTTTTCCTGTGCATCTGTTTTTTATACACCCAAATAATCTACTACTACTTTCGGCTGCTCCCGTTAGGGGGCACCACAGCGGATCATCCGTTTCCATCTCTTCCTGTCTTCTGCATCTTCCTTTGTCACACCAGCCACCTGCATCTTCTCTCTCACCACATCCATAAACCTCCTCTTTGGCCTTCCTCTTCTCCTCTTCCCTGGCAGCTCCATATTCAGCATCTTTCTCCCAATATACTCAGCATCTCTCCTCCACACATGTCCAAACCATCTCAATCTTGTCTCTCTTGCTTTGTCTCCAAACCGTCCAACCTGAGCTGTCCCTCTAATATACTCATTCCTAATCCTGTCCTTCTTCGTCACTCCCAGTGAAAATCTTATCATCTTCAACTCTGCCACCTCCAGCTCCGCCTCCTGTCTTTTCATCAGTGCCACTGTCTCCAAACCATATAACATAGCTGGTCTCACTACCATCTTGTAAACCTTCCCTTTAACTCTTGCTGGTACCCTTCTGTCACAAATCACTCCTGACACTCTTCTCCACCCACTCCACCCTGCCCGCACGCTCTTCTTCTCTGCTACTCCTGACTTCCTCATACAATACCACACCTCCTCTCTCGGCACCCTGTCATATGCTTTCTCTAAATCCACAAAGACACAATGTAACTCCTTCTGACATTCTCTATACTTCTCCATCAACATTCTCAAAGCAAATATCGCCTCTGTGGTGCTCTTTCACGGCATGAAACCATACTGCTGCTTGCCAATCATCGCCTCTCCTATACACCCAAAGAATAAGCCATTGAATCAGAAGTGGTCTTTGGCCAGTTCTTTCTTGCTGCAATATTTAACAGTAAAGATATTGTTCTTCTGGTCTTTCAACTGTACCATTTGCTCCCGAGACACAAGTAAAAGCAGATGAATGGCTGAGACACTTTGGGCTGAACAGGCCTGAGACTGTGATAGTGGCTGGTGAGTATGGCCTCTCCATCCGCCTACCTGCAGAGGAAGCCATGGGTTTGGAAGGTGGAACAGGCAGCGGGGAAGATGTCCAGGAAGGCATGGATGGTGGTGGTGGAGTCACACAGGTAAAGGACCAGGTCCACAAGGTCCTGAGGCACACAAGAGACACACGAACACATAAAGGTAACACGGGGATTTGAACTGGCATCCCTGTGTTGGCAGGCAATGGAATAGACCACTACGCTACCCAGATGCCCCAACCTCCTTCAGACTTACACTCTATCTCGCTCCCTGCAGTCTTCACCAGCAGGTCTACTGGCACTACCAGTCATCACCCTCAGCGCAATGGGTGCCAGGGTTTTCAGCTATGCTGCACCCAAACTCTGAAACTCCACTCCCCAACACCTCAGCTTACTGGACTCCATTACAGAATTCAAAACTGTTCTTAAATCCCACCTTTTTAAACTAGCATACTCACTTTAATAGCATCAGCACCATCATATTCATCCTTTTAAGTCCTGCTGATGTGTGCTCTATTTCTTATTGTGTGTTACTGTTGACTGCACTGGTTTGTAATGTTTTTTTTATTGTATTTGATGTAAGGTGACCTTGAGTGTCATGAAAGGCACCTTTAAATAAAACATTTAGTTGTTTTTATTATTATTATTATACTGCATATCATTTTTCACCTGAAAGTCCTACCTGATGATAACCAAAATGAGCATGCAAATGATTTGGATAATCTTGGGAGAGGTATTGTCTGTCTTAAGTGTGCCTGCATTAGATGGTGTGAAAAGAGACGTTTGCTTGCATGGGAATTCTCAGGATTCTAGTTTAAATGAGAGAAATGACAAGGCCTAGTGAGTACTCGCTGAAGATGATCGGGTGTGCAGTAGAGATGAAACAGTATGAGCAGTTTATATTATGATTATAGTGACCAAAATGATCACGGTTATCGGTATTATCATAGTATTGTTGAAATGTGCTGAAAATGTTCAGAAAAAGTACTGATACACACAGTGACATAATTTTACCAAGTTTTATATTGAAAGCCACAAATGAAATTAGCAGCACTTTGCCCTTTTTGCTTGCATAAATATTAAGAGTAATAAGATGGCCAATACCTTATGTAAACTTGACAACCGTATCAAACGTGCATAACAGTAAAGATGGCACCATGTGGCCACGAGATGTAACTGTACTTTGTGTACATTTCAGATAATAAAACGGAAACCAGAAAGACATTTCTTCACATTCCATGCTCAAGTAATGAGATCTAGTCTTTCACAGAGTTCACAGCACGGTTCCTGCCCGACCAGAAGAGCTCGTAAGGGCGATTTCACCGTTTCATGCATCACTGTTGGGAGGATGTTCTGTTGTTCGGCCCAATTCTGTGATTTAGCTTGCTAAAGTAGTGATTTTTTTCATGAAAAGTTTTCCTAGTGCACGTTCAAATGAACAGCATCACCATACTTCAGACTTGGAAGTTTGAACAATCTCTGCCAGAGCGCTGTCACTGCCTTCCGCCATGTTTTCATTGATGCAAGAAAACCCACGTTGTGCGCTGCACCTGCCCGGCCGATTCCACACTCCAGTCCAGTTGGTGGCGGTAATGCACCTCTAAGCTGGTTTTCCAACCCCAATTAAACACAAAATAATAAGAAGAAAAAACCCTGCATCTGGGAGACCGTTGCTAATTTTGGTTGATGCCGAAAAGTACGTACTGTGGGTTTTTTAAAGTGCGGCAATCAAACACAACTTTAATGATAATTAAAAATTGAAATGGTCTTGGGCTATAAAAATAAAATTCACCTGACTTGACTTAATACTAACCATTGGGAATTTTACCATGATTTACGGTCAAACCGGTAACTGTTTATCCCTAGTGTGCACATTTTGTCTGTTTGCTCGTCAGTGTATTTTTCTTTGTATACGTGTTTGTGTCTCGCTGTGCTGTATCTGTCTGACCTGCTGACTCATGGTGACGGTGGAGGGCCGGTTGTGTGCGCTCAGCTTCAGTGGTTCTGTTGCTGTTGCCCCTTCACACTGGAGACCACACTTATCTAGGATGGTGTCAAACACCTGCAGGTGACAGCAGAGGGAAAGAGTTATATGACAGCATTCATTCTTACCTGCCACAACATCACTTCCAAGAGTGGAGGGTTATAGAAAGTATTCCAGACAAAATAAATAAATATAGAAGAAAAAACACATTTAACATTCAAATATATTCACAGCCATCACCTGCCGTCCAAACAAAGCATGGCCTCCTGTGTCTTGTTGTATTACTCCATTCATCAACAAGAGGAGCGATAAACAAAGAGACAAAAGCCATTTCAGCTGTATCAAGGGCATGAAGGGCATTTCAGCTGTATCAAGGGCATGAAGGGCATTTCAGCTGTATCAAGGGTATTTCAGCAGATGGAGCCAGCTGTTACTGGTGGCTTGAAACAAGGTTTTGTGGTTGGAGGGCAGTCTCTTTACTCACTACGCCACCCTGCTGCCCTCCACTTCAAAAAACTGTGATGGTTGGTGTATGTGTGACTCACTTGTAGCACCGAGGGGACCGCCGCATCCAGGTCGCTGTAGTAACAGGGCTGCTGAGTAAAGATGTTCTCTGAAAAGGAAGAACCAAGTGATGACATCATCATCACCATGAAGAAAAAACAAACAAAGGGGACTACAGAACAAAAGGAACAACTCTGAATTTCATGACGCAGCCACCTGAGAGCAGTGCTTTTTAAACAGACCTCTGATGTGATGGCAGGTTTGATCCTCTGGAGTGCAACCAGAACCATTCCATGTTTCATTGAGGGAAAAACCAGTGAGACTTTAAATGAGTGTTGCGTCATCTTTCTCTGACAAAGCTGTCCTTCCTCTGAAAGCTGGGCCTGATCAAGCTTGTGATGGGCCAGGTAAAAAGCTATCTTTTTTCCAGTCTGCCCAGAACTCCAACAGCATTCACCTCTCTAAATACTTCTGTTTACTTCTCTACAGATATATGTGGCATGCACAAGTGGGATTGGTGGGGACACGTATAAAACGTTACAATCCTTATCCTGAGCTGGGTAATGGTAGGAACTTTTTAAACGTTTTTTACTGCAACTTTAATGGCCTCACCATGTAAAATCAAAAATTGTATTTTTCTGGAGTAACTGGAGGCAAAATAGTCATACCGATGGGTGAAGGTCAAGGTGAGCTCTACACCCAATGCATTTTCTCACTAAGTTGAAATTTGCATGACTCCAGAATCCCTTGTTTAGGTTTAAAATGACACAACATGTAAGAAGTCTACATCCTATGTAGGCTCTGTCATCTTTAAAGACATACATCACCGACAGCTCACCTAGCATCTTGTGTAGCAGCTGGCTGTTGCCTATGTAGGCTGTATCATATTTGAAGACATACAGGTACATCTCAAAAAATTAGAATATTGTGGAAAAGTTCATTATTTTCCGTAATTTACTTCAAAAAGTGAAACTTTCATATGTTCTAGATTCATACACATAAAGTGAAATATGTCAAGCCTTTTTTATATTAATCTTGATGATTACGGCTTACAGCTCATGAAAATCAAAAATCTATTATTTCAAAATATTAGAATATTACATAAGACCAATCAAAAAAAGGATTTATAATACAGAAACGTCGACCTTCTGGAAAGTTTGTTCATTTATGCACTCAATATTTGGTCAGGGCTCCTTTTGCAGGAATTACTGCATCAATGCGGCGTGGCATGGAGGCAGTCAGCCTGTGGCGCTGCTGAGGTGTTATGGAAGCCCAGGTTGCTTTGATAGCGGCCTTCAGCTCGTCTGTATGTTGGGTCTGTCTGTTGCCTATGTAGGCTGTATCATCTTTAAAGACATACATCACTGACAGCTCACCTAGCATCTTGTGTAGGAGCTGGCTGTTGCCCTTCCCAAACAGCACACACAAGTCCAGGATCTTGGGAATGTCAAACAGGAAGTTCTCATAGATGATTTCTCCAAACACAGCCGGGGTTAGGAAGTTCTCCTGGGGCAAGGAGTGCACACACACACACACACACACACACACACAGCACAAGGTTACTTACAGGCATATGTGTACACAAAATAGCAGCATCACACCCCCACCTTTCTGTGTAAACTGATCAACATTTTCCATCACTGTAGACAAAACTACAGTTAGACTTACTTTCCAAGTCTTCTGGTGAAGACAGACAAAATGCAGCAGTTAGGACAGGAAAATGAAGCGGTGATATGCATACTGGTGCTGAATATCAGGCTAAAATAGACTATTGGTATATAAGATAACTTACTCAACACTGAAGTCTGATACTGTGTCATATGTGACATGCAAGGAATCAAACAAAGTCAACTGTCCCTGAAATGCAAACTGCCTATAAGGCAACAAGTCCATGCTGTTTCTGCTGACAGCTGTGGAACACATGAAGAACTGAGCGTGTGAACCAAGACTTGCTGGTGGACTCTAGGTCAGGGGAAGTAAACTAAAACAGATAAATAAAAACTCACAAGCTCTTCCCAGTGCTAACTTTTACCACTGATATGCCCTTGAGCAAGGCATTTATCTCCACAGGGCTCCAATAGTGGAGCTTCTCATTAGTCAACAGCAGTAGACTGCGAGTGCATTTGGGTGTCTGTGTGTGGGTGCAAGGTGTATGTTTGAGCATATAGCCCTCTGCAGCAGGCATGACGGAGACCGACTGTAGGGAAAAGGGGAAGCCTGGGTATACCCACCCGGCTGACAATGTGTGACGCACCTAGTGGTGAGAACCAGCTGTACCCTTTGGCTAGACAATTCACAAAATGATTAATTCCCATGGTAATAAATGGATGTATGGATGAAATGTCATGTCATTTAACCCAGTACAAGGTATCAGCTGATATGTGAGTTTACTATTTAGAACTGGAGGGAGAAAAACACAGCAGGATATCTCTAGACTTTCAATTCCTGCTTGTTTTTCCACCTTGGACTCTTTGTGCGTGGCCATCCTGAGGAAGGTCATGAAGACGGCTCTGTGGATGCAGCGCTGCATGTCCATCACCGCCTGGGAGGAGGGCAGAGCAGTGGGATCCAGGCCCCGGGGAGCATGTCGCAAGTACGAATCCAGACAATTCTGCAGGGATTCGTCAAAAACCACCTGAAAGTGGTAGTGGAGGCCACAGAACAGAGACAAGAAGACAGATAAAATATCTTAGATAACAGACAGCCCCAACCCTTCTCACATCTCTCATTTTCTAGATCATTCAAGCCAATGCTCCTCTAGTCATTTACATCATACACAAAGTTTATGTATTTTAATTTTTCTGTTGTGGTCATTATGTGTACCGATATGTACCAGCCTTCAGAGTGATTTACTCCAATGTCAACAACCCTCACTGAACTGAAGCTTGAGAAAAGAAATAGCCTAGATCTACTGAAAATAAAAATGAGGTACCAAGCAGTATAAAGACAGATTAAAACCAGTACTTCAGCTGCCATTAATCTGCTGGGGTAAGGAAAACCAATTTACTTCTCAGATTATCTTCAGCTACTGACTAAACTCTACAAAAGCTGACGCTCAAGCTACCAGGAACAGTGAATAAGAGAAAAAAAACAAAAAACAAAAAAAATACATTTGATAGAGTGTGTTCGGTCCTAATTGCCATGAATGTGGGGGCTTGGGGTAACTGTAGCCCAGAGCCAGGTTCTGGTTCTGTCCTGGGCCCATTCCCAGATCAGTTTAAGAACAGCTCTTAACTAGAGGGTTAGGTCAGGAGACAGGGAATGAGTAACCAGGTCAGGTGAAATATTTTATATTAATATAGCATGATATTGTCATTTTCTAGAGTGAGTAACCAGGTCAGGTGACACATTTTATATTAATGTAATATTATATTGTCATTTTCTAGAGTGGGACACTTCCCACAGTTACATGAATGTAAAGGAAACGGTTTTGCAGTTCTGAATGATAATGATGGTATGGAAAAGAAGTCCCCACCTGACACCAGAACTTGTCATGGGGCAATGCTAGCAGCCACTCCAGGTCCTCAGTAATGAATCTGGAATGTTCCAAAAACTCCTCCACCTGAGCAGGCGAGCCATCCTCGGGCGGAGGCATGTAAGGCACAAAACACCGCTCCTCCTTTCTCTCTGGGTGCTGAAATGAGAAAGAGGCTGTGGATGACTGACTGACAGGTTGGGGAAGTCTGTGTTAGTTGCAGCTGCTGCAGGTTTTGGATTCATGTTGACTTAGTGCACCTCTGTGTACAGAAGCAGTAGTGTTTCACAAGAGAACAATTTCAGTTCGCATTGCCTCATTTCCAGGATCTGCATCCCCCTCTGGTACCTCCTGCATTGGTTTTGGAGTGGCAAGAGAAAGATGTAGTGGTGTTTAAAAAAAAAAAAACGGGGTTTGCGAGATATAGTACAAGATGGTGGCGCGCTGGATGCAGCGGCTACTGTGGCTCCCTGTTCAGTGCTATGTTTTGTCTGTGAATGTTCTCATTCAGTGCTATGTTTTCTTTGTTATTTATGTTAGGTTTAGTTTATTTACAAGTAATAATAATAAAAATAATGCATTTTATTTGTGGGCGCCTTTCAAAACACTCAAAGGCACCTTACAGAACACAGTAAAAAAAACAAAACAAAAAAACAAGCAGCACTGTATTAGATGGCGTAAAATCAAAACAAAGCAGGGCAGACAGTAAAAAGTTAACACAGATATGTATAAAATCAACATCTGCACAATACTCAATGAAGCGTGGATCAGACTGAATATGCCAGTTTGAAAAGGTGCGTTTTGAGATGGGATGTGAAGGTTGAAAGGGAGTCAATGTTGCGAATTTCATGTGGAGAGAGTTCCATAGGCGGGGTGCAGAACGACTGAAGGCTCTAGCCCCCATGGTAGTCAAGCGGGCCGATGGTGTAGTGAGTTGGAGAGCAGAAGAGGATCTGAGAGTGCAGGAAGGCGTGCAGATATGAAGGAGTTCGGAAAGATATGAAGGAGCTAAGTTATTAAGGGCCTTAAAGGTGAGGAGCAGGATCTTGAAGTCAATACGGTATTTAACAGGGAGCCAATGGAGTTGCTGAAGAACAGGAGTGATATGATCTATGGAAGGAGTTCTGCTAATGATACGGGTAGCTGAATTCTGGGCCAACTGAAGTTTATGAAGACACTTGAGGGGAAGACCAAAGAGGATAGAACTGCAGTAGTCAATACAGGATGTAACCAGGGTGTGAGTGAGTATGGCGCTGCTTTTAGGTGTAAGTGATGGGCAAAGAAGATTAATATTGCGTAGGCGTAAGTATGCAGACCCAGTAACATTGTTGATGTGGGCTTCAAAAGATAATGTGCTATCCAGGATGACACCCAGACTCTTAACCTGAGGTGATGGTGGAACTATAGAATTGTCAATAGTGAGAGAAAAACTATCAGGTTTGGCCAAAATAGATTTAGTGCCTAGTAGGAGGACCTCAGTTTTATCATTATTAAGTTTGAGGAAGTGGTATGAAAACCAGGATTTGATTTCTAGTAAGTAGTCAGAAAGGGAAGTGGGCGGAAGAGTGGAGGTAGGTTTGGTGGATAGATAAAGCTGGGTGTCATCCGCATAACAGTGAAATTGAATGCCAAATTTCCTGAAAATGTGGCCAAGAGATAGTAGGTAAATAATAGGAGGGGTCCCAATACAGAGCCCTGAGGAACACTGGTAGTAACAGCAAAGGACTGAGATCTCAAATTGTTAAGTTGAACAAAGTGAGTGCGGCCAGAGAGATATGACCTAAACCAGTCAAGGGGGTTGCCAGTTATTCCAATGGAAGCTAATCTTTCTAGGAGGATGTTGTGTGAGAAAGTATCAAAGGCTGCACTCAGGTCAAAGAGGACAAGTATGGTTAAGAGCCCAGAGTCGGCTGCCATCAAAAGATCATTACTGATTTTCACCAATGCTGTCTCCGTACTGTGCATGGAGTGAAAACCAGACTGGAATTGTTCAAACAGATTGTTGTTAGTCAAGTGAGCGTGTACCTGAGGTGCGACTGTTCTTTCAAGTGTTTTAGAAAGAAACGATAAATTTGAGATTGGGCGAAAATCATTCAAATTGTTGGGGTCTGCACCAGGTTTCTTGAGTATTGGAGTTATTGCAGCTGTTTTGAGAGATGAGGGAACAAGACCAGAGGTAAGGGAGGAATGTATGATATCAGTTATAAAAGTGGATAGAGAAGGTAGACAGGCTTTTACTAAATGAGCAGGTAGGGGGTCTAACTGACAGGTAGATGATTTGGATTTGCGAATAAGACCAGATATTTCTGCAACAGTTGGGAGTTTAAAACTAGATAGTGAAGAAGAGAGGGGAACATAAGAGGGTAAATAAGATGAACTGTATGCAGTATTGTTTGACGAGGTCAATTGCTGATTAATATTTTCAATTTTGGCATTAAAAAAGGTCATGAAAACATTACATTCAGCAACTGAATACAGCTGAGGTGCGAGAGTGTCTGGTGGCCATGAAATAGTGTTTACCACAGAAAACAGGCCTCTAGTGTTCCCTTCACCTGATCTAATTAAATTTGCATAATAAGACGATTTGGCTGTGGACAGAGCCTCCTTATAATGAAGTATGTGGTCATTATACACGTCTTCATGAACAACAAGGCCAGTTTTCGTGTAAAGGCGTTCCAGGCGACGGCCTTTAGCTTTAAGCTGGCGCAAACCGAGAAGAAGAGTGGGTAAAGGAAACAGAGCAGGTTTTTAAAGAAGCGATATTGTTTAAAATACTATAAAGGCCATCGTTGTAATGAGAGACCAGTTCGTCTGGGGTGGATAAATTGTCATACGCTCTTTTAAACCTCAGAACGGATTACTCACTTCCCTCCACCATCACGGACAACTCCCCCATCCATATTATCCGCTCACCGGCCTCGCAGTGGAAACGCTGCCCCGTCGGCAACGTAAACAGAAGAGAGGGGAACGAGGTGGGCTACATGCTAAGCTAAGTAGCGCTCCCTTCAAAGTTTTCCTCCCCAGCATCTTCATGGCTAATGTCTGGTCGTTAACTAACAAAATGGACGAGATAAGACTCAGGCTGTCCTCTCAGAAAAGGCTGCAGAACTGCTGTCTGCTGATGTTTACGGAGACTTGGCTCAACAGCAACATAGCCGACTCGGCAGTCAAGCTAGCGGGCTGCACAGCCTTCCGTGCTGACAGGACAGCGGACTCTGGCAAGATCCGCGGAGGAGGTTTGAGTATTTATGTCAATAACTCTTGGTGCAACAATATAAAGATCGTTGAAAGGCATTGCTCTGCTGATCTGGAGCTCCTTATGATTCAGTGCAGGCCTTTTTACCTGCCCAGGGAGCTAACGGCCATTACCATCACCGCTGTGTACATCCCCCCACATGCTAATGCTAAGGTAGCACTTAAGCAGCTACAATGTGCCATCAGCAGACAACAGACCAAACACCCGGACAATGCCTTTATCATAGGTGGTGACTTTAATCAGGCTAACCTCAGGGCTGTATTGCCCAAATTCCATCAGCATGTCTCCTGCCCCACTAGGGGACAAAACACCCTGGACCATCTTTATACAAACATCAAGGACTCATACAAAGCTACTCCCTGCCCTCATCTGGGGCATTCTGACCACCTCTGCCTGTTCCTGGTCCCAGCCTACAAACCCCTAATAAAACGGGTCAAGCCAGCAGTAAAGACAATCCCTGTCTGGCCAGAAGGAGCAGTGTCTGAACTCCAGGACTGTTTTGACAACACAGACTGGAGTATTTTTGCACATCCAGCTACCCATGGCTCCCATATAGACATTAATGAACAGACATCTGCCATACTAGCCTACATTAACTTTTGCACTGAGAGTGTCACAACAAAAAAATCAGTCTGCACCTTTCCAAACCAGAAACCCTGGATGACCAGTGAGGTCCGGCAGCTGCTGAAAGTCCAGGATGCAGCGTTCAAGTGAGGTAACTGTGAGGCCTACAGCGCAGCCAGATCCAACCTCAAAAAGGGCATCAGAACAGCCAAACATAAATATTCCCTACGAATAGAGGACCACTTTCACAATAACTCTGATCCCCGGTGAATGTGGCAAGGCATTCAGTCTATCACAGACTACAAAAGCTGCAATTGCAGTCCCACTGTACATGATGCCTCTCTGCCAGATGAGCTAAATCATTTCTATGCCCGCTTCGACAAGGACAATACTGACTCGGCCACAAAAATCCCCAGCCACCCAGAAAACCAGGTGCTAACGCTATCGATCGAAGAGGTCAGAGAATCACTGCACAGAGTGAACACATGGAAGGCCGCCGGACCAGATGGCACACTGGGTCGGGTCCTCCAGGAATGTGCTGACCAGCTGGTTGAGGTCTTCACAACTATATTTAACCTCTCAATGTCCCAATCCATAGTCCCGGCATGCTTTAAGACCACCTCTATCATTCCTGTCTCCAAGAAACCAACATCCACGTCTGAATGACTACCAACCCACACCACTCACCCCCACTGTCATGAAGTGCTTTGAGAGACTGGTTCTGGCTCACATCAAAAACATTATCCCCCCCACATTCGACCCACATCAGTTCACCTACCATCCCAAAAGGTCTACTGAGGACGCCATTGCCACTGCCCTGCACTTTGCTCTGACCCACCTTGAACTTAACACATACTACATCCGGATGCTGTTTATAGATTACAGCTCTGCCTTCAACACTATCATCCCCGCCAAACTAACCACCAAACTCCTCTCCCTCGGCCTCAACCCCTCCCTCTGTAACTGGACCCTGGACTTCCTGACCAACAGACCTCAGTCTGTTAGGTTAGGTGACCACTCCTCCTCCACCCTGACCCTCAGCACAGGTGCCCCTCAAGGCTGTGTTCTGAGCCCCCTCCTTTTCTCCCTCTTTACCCATGACTGCCTGCCAACTCACCCTTCAAATGTTATAGTTAAGTTTGTAGATGACACCACAGTCATTGGCCGTATCACCAACAATGACGAGACAGCCTACAGAGACGAGATTGAGATTACTGCACCTCAGTAGACCAGAAGGCTCTGCAGCGGGTCGTCAAGGTGGCCCAGCATATCACCGGTACCCAGCTCCCAGCCATAAAAGACATTTATCACAAACGCTGCCTTTGAAAGGGTCTGAGCATCAGCAGAGATCCCACCCACCCCAATCATGGACTGTTCACCCCCTGCGCTCTGGGAGGCGCTACAGGAGCCTCAGAGCCCGCACTACCAGGCTCAAAAACAGCTTCTTTCCACAAGCTGTTGCCCACCTGAACCTGGCCACCCACTGAATGTCTGTGGGTATTTTTAAATATTTTGTACTCCAGCTCCCTTTTAACTTATTTCTAGCTTTTGGTCTTCATGTGTGTATATCTTATATTGTGTTTGCTGTGTTTGTCTGTGTCTGTATTGCACTGATTGGTGAAGCCACAGCCCTTATTTCATTTTTAACAATGTCCCTGCACATTGTTTTTAATGTCAATAAATTGAATTGAGTTGAATATATAGCAAGCAAGTGATTTATGTAACAATTTTAAAAACATACAGTTACAAAGTGCTTTACACCCTATACACAAAATACCAATAAATACATAAAATAAAAACATGGCACAGGAAGTAACAGACCAAGCTAAAACACAAACAAAACAGAAGTCAGGGGTGGGGATCTATAAAAAGGTCCAAAGATTCAGCGAGTCTAATGGACTGGGGGAGATTATGCCAGAGGCTCGGGGCAAAGACTGCAAAGGCGCGGCCACCTCGTGTTTTGCAGCCTGAGTGAGAGATGGATAAAAGACCGAGGTTTGAGGATCGGCGTGATCGGGAAGAGGAATGAGAAGATCAGAAATATACCTGGGGGGTCTTCCAGGTAGTGTGGCAGTCTATTCTGTTGCCTACCAACACGGGGATCGCCAGTTTGAATCCCTGCGTTACCTCCGGCTTGGTCGGGCGTCCCTACAGACACAGTTGGCCGTGTCTGCGGGTGGGAAGCCGGATGTGGGTATGTGTCCTGGTCGCTGCACTAGCACCTCCTCTGGTCGGTCGGGGTGCCTGTTCGGGGGGGGGGGGGGATAGCGTGATCCTCCCACACGCTACATCCCCCTGGTGAAACTCCTCACTGTCAGGTGACAAGAAGCGGCTGGTGACTCCACATGTATGGGAGGAGACATGCGGTAGTCTGCAGCCCTCCCCGGATCAGCAGAGGGGGTGGAGCAGAGACCGGGACAGCTCGGAAGAGTGGGGTACTTGGCCGGGTACAATTGGGGAGAAAAATCCACAAAAATAAAAAAAATAAATATATATATATATATAACTGGGGGCAAGATCATGCAGTGCTTTAAAAGTAATCAATAAGATCTTATAGATTATTTGGAATTTTACAGGAAGCCAATGGAGGGATGCATGACTAGGGGTAATATGGGACTTACAGCTAGTTCTAGTTCGCAGTCGAGTTCTAGTTAGTAGTCTAGTAGTTCTAGTTAGTACTCTAGTTCCAGTTAGTAGTCTAGTTCCAGTTTGTAGTTTAATTCTAGTTAGTCTAGCAGCTGCATTCTGAACCAGTTGAAGATGGTTTAAAGTGGCTTGGCTGAGGCCAGAGTAGAGAAATTACAGTAATCTAGATGGCAGAAAATTCAAGTGTGAATTAATTTTTCGATATCCTTAAAAGACAAATAGTGATATGACGTATTGCATCTTTTATTGTGGTTATGTATACTGTCTGTGTGCCATAAATTGTTTAGTGACATTTTGCAGGGAATTTGATGCAGAGACAAGCATTTGGAATCATCATACAGCAATATCTATTTTCTAATTCACTGGTTCTCTTCACCTGTTGTCTTACAGAAACCTCCCCTGATTATATATATATATATATATATATATATATATATATGTTACGGGTAATGTGAAAAAACGGTTAATGTGCACATTACCTGCCAGAACGGGTTATCTGCACATTAACCGGGTAGTCTGCACACTACCCGCTTGGGCGGTAAATGTGGATAGAACGAACCACATTATCCACATTAACCAGGTAGTCTGCACACCACCCGTTTGGATGGTTAATGTGTATTTGTGTCTTTCTTGGTGGTTGTGTAAAAGTGCATGTGAAAGGTATGGCCTGTTCATTCATTTTTCTTGCCTGATTGGCAGACAGGAATTGCATTTGGACATAAGTTTTCACTGCTTCTGCTCCTACATACTGGGCTTACAAAACGAATTTCGCTCTGTTTTCATATCATCTAGTCTGAGTGTTTCCCCCCGCCAGTACCCCTCTTCCATAAAGTGTTATTTACCAGTCTGTCCACAGAGGGGTTTCCATTTGGGATTGGTTGAATGACGCATGTCTCCAGTGAGAGTAGGCTATAGCAGCCTGATGGGAGATGGCCGAGACTGATATTTCTTTTCACCCTTGTCAAATGTGTAGGCTATTCATTCATATCAGGGATCAGATAGAGAGGAGGAGGAGGAGGAGGCCTCATGTGTGTGTTCTTTGATGCTAATAGCCTCGTTATACAAGTGGGGGGAATGTTGATCTAAAAACAGAATGATATCGCCAACGTCTGCTCTTTCATTTACCACAACTTGCGATTCCTCACATGGCCTCACTTCATGAGCCATTAGGCTAAAGGCCTGCTGCTGATTTACATATCCACATATCCTAAAAAGATGAGTTGCAGGTTCGTTCCGTCCACATTAACCATCCAAGCGGGTGGTGTGCAGACTACCCGGTTAATGTGAATTCGTTCCGTCAAAAACGTTTGAGAACCATCTACTCACTGATGGTCTCGTTTCCTGTGTCAGTCATACACAGCCTTCATAATTATACTGCGCTTTAATCGTTCGAAGTGGTCTTTGAGAGATCCTGGTCTAGTTCTGGACTCCACCACATGATTACTGTACAATATGTAGCCTAGAGCTTTAGCAGGGCTGTCTCACCAGAGCAGGCAAGGTACGCCCCTTCCCCAGGGCTCCGCTGGGCTCCGTCACCTGTTGCTCATCCAGCGGCACTCTGGAACACGCCATGGCCTCCGCTGCTCTCGCTGCTCTCGCTGCTCCTGCAGAAAAACCACACGGCGCTCAGGGGGAACACGGGACTGTGCGGCGCCTGCTGCGCTACTACCGGGGAAGAGGGCAGCGGCTGCACCGTACAGTTCATCATGACAGCACAGCACAATGGTCACTGCTCAACCAGCTGGGCCGCCGCCGCCGGCGGGCCTCCCTCCGCTTGGCTACCGCGCAGCGCGCCGCCAGCTTAGGGGAGCCGCGCTGGTGACGCGGGGAGCCGCGCTGGTGACGGCGTCACTAGACAGGGAGACGTCACTAGCAGGACAACACACCGCGGCAGTGAGAACACACAACACGTCGCAAGACTGACTGCGGCGACGGAAACACGGACACTCCTGCAAAGACGAAACCCCCTAAGACACCTCCCGTCCGAAGCCCCTAAGACACCTCCCGTCCACAGCCCCTAAGACACCTCCCGTCCGAAGCCCCTAAGACACCTCCCGTCCACAGGCCCTAAGACACCTCCCGTCCGAAGCCCCTAAGACACCTCCCGTCCGAAGCCCCTAAGACACCTCCCGTCCACAGCCCCTAAGACACCTCCCGTCCACAGCCCCCTAAGATACCTCCCGTCCACAGCCCCCTAAGATACCTCCCGTCCACAGCCCCCTAAGACACCTCCCGTCCACAGCCCCCTAAGACACCTCCCGTCCGAAGCCCCTAAGACACCTCCCGTCCACAGCCCCTAAGACACCTCCCGTCCACAGGCCCTAAGACACCTCCCGTCCGAAGCCCCTAAGACACCTCCCGTCCGAAGCCCCTAAGACACCTCCCGTCCACAGCCCCCTAAGATACCTCCCGTCCACAGCCCCCTAAGATACCTCCCGTCCACAGCCCCCTAAGACACCTCCCGTCCACAGCCCCCTAAGACACCTTCCGTCCACAGCCCGTAAGACACCTCCCGTCCACAGCCCCCTAAGATACCTCCCGTCCACAGCCCCCTAAGACACCTCCCGTCCACAGCCCCCTAAGATACCTCCCGTCCACAGCCCCCTAAGATACCTCCCGTCCACAGCCCCTAAGACACCTCCCGTCCACAGCCCCCTAAGACACCTCCCGTCCACAGCCCGTAAGACACCTCCCGTCCACAGCCCCTAAGACACCTCCCGTCCACAGCCCCCTAAGACACCTCCCGTCCACAGCCCGTAAGACACCTCCCGTCCACAGCCGCGGTGGTCGCGGCAGCGTGTAACCAGCGGGATGGCGGCTGTGCGGAATCTAGCGGCCAACGCCAACCAGGGTAGGGCGGTAGGGCGGTAGGGCGGTAGGGACGCGTGTCAGTGAGCAGGTGGGGGCCAACACATGATCACGGTAGGCTGGCTGACCGAGCCAGAGCCACCGACAGCGAGCCGGCCGTGTATCGGGGCCAGCTAATGGCGGCCGTGTGCCGGCCGGCCCGCCCGGCACCGGCCGCCATTAGCTGGCCCCGACACACGGCCGCGACCTTCGCCAACACGTACACACGCACGGCCACGAGCAGCTCACCTGTCTGCGGGACTTGCTCTCGTCTCACGCCATTACACAGCCACCGCCAGCGCGTCGCCACGGGCTTCACCCAGTTCCCCGGTCAGACCGGAAGTGAGCTGGGTTTCTTTTAAAGTAAAGCTGCGTAGTGGGACCGCAGTTAATGCGCTTACTGCCCCCTAGTGGGCAACAGCCACAGCGCCGTGTTGAGGAGCAGTCACCGTCCATCTCTACGTCATCTTGTGCGCCATCATGGTGGCAGTGCCACGCGTTTACAAAAACGTTTCTAGTGGAACGGGTGTTTTTTGGGTTGGCGATTAGGTTGATAGGCTTAATTAATAATAATAATAATAATAATAATAAATTAAACTTATCAGCCACAGAAAAAAAACAAGGACACTCAAACAGTTCGTTTTCTTGGAAATGGATGTTTATGTATAAACCCCCCCCCACACACAGACACACACACAGTTGCATGACACAAGGCTGACGAGGTTTCCCATAAATTACATGAGGAGCAACACTGAGGGGGGCGCTGTGCACACCAGTCTCCCACAGCACCACCACCAGCCGTGGCCTCGCTCACCAGGCCTCCGCACACATGTGTTCTCGCACACCCATGCAACAGCTTTTAGGTAACAAGACTGCCCCACAGCCTCAAGCAAAACCTGATGGTTATTTGAAATTCCTTCCCCTAACCTCTATCGTCTACTTCCTGTGACGAGCCGTCACCCAGGCTCGTCACAGGAAGTAGACAGAGACATCAGTGCCAGCCAACCGGTGTCTACATTCAGGGCTTCCCCAGGCTCGACACTGGTCCCCGAGACAAACCTCGCGGCTCCAACAGTCCACGGGTGTGTAAGAACACATCTGTACTACGAACGACTGATGACGTCAGGCGGTGTCTTCACGCCGCCTGACGTCATCAGCCACCGCTTGCTGCCAGGGCAGCCACGGTGTGAAGAGTAAGAGGGTGTTTGGAGTCACGGTTTGTCCCATTACAGTGTTGAACAGCACACACTGCAGAGGCAGCAGGTGCTCCTGACCCTTGTCAGCTGTGCTCCTCCTCGTTAAGTAACTTATGAACGGTTATACAGTATCTTAAAGACAGTCTTACCAGGAAGCATGGGGCAGAAACGACGACTTAATGGCATCGCATCACTGCAATGACCCAATGGCTCACTGGGAATCAAACCACATGATCTACCTGGTGTGCGCATGGCTCAATGAAGCACAGAGACATGAAATATCCCATCCATACCCTCAGATCTCAGAGCATCTCAGACACCCGTCCTCAGCCATCTGCGCTCCGAGGTTTCATTGCTTGGTTTCCCTTTTCCATCTGGGAGAAAAGTAAGAATGTCCCATCTTGCAAGTTCTGAGTACGTCGAATACTACTGCAACTTATGGCTTCCAGCTCCCTGCTGGGTTATCTTGTAATCTTCAAATATTCATATTTCATTATTAAAGAACGTCAAGGTTCTGATGAACGACCACGCACAGAACAAGCCAGTCACTCCCGGGTCAACTGCAGCCAGCTCTCCAGCAGCCCAGTCAAGCTCGCCTGCACACTGCAGAATGTTGTGCGGCTGTGTAGTCCTCCCCACACTCACCTCGGCTTTCAGCACGGCCCCCTTACTTACAGGCAGAACCATCCGGACCACACCCAACCGCAACACTGCACAAGTACCTCAGCCCAGTCAGCCGCTTCATAGCAGAACGGATACCAGTACAGTTTCCTGGTTCCCCTTGTTTCAAACACAACACAACACAACACAACATAACATAACATAACACAACAAAACAAAGCAAAACATAACACAACAAAACATAACACAACAAAACAAAAACAAAACAAAGCAAAACATAACACAACAAAACAAAAACAAAACAAAACAAAGCAAAACATAACACAACAAAACAAAACAGAACAAAACAGAACACAACAAAACAAAACAAAGCAAAACAAAACAGAACAAAAAACAAAAACAAAACAAAACAAAATGCAGAGGAGCAGAGCAGGAGATGCAGGAGAAGCAGGAGGTATTTCCCACGATAAGAAACCTTATCCATACAGCATATTATTATGAGTTATTATAAGGTCACAAAGGTTTAGGCAAAGTGTGTGTGCCTATGAGTCCAAACGCAGTATTCTACTGACTATCAAACAGACGTAAAAAGAAATGCTCTGAGACTTGCCAGGTACCAAAGGAAGAACTACACGGGACATGTGGTGAATGAGGAATATAGTATCACACAGCATCCGCAGGGTCCGAGACCAGGAGCAATTCAGAAGTAAAACACAAAACACAAAGAAAACAAGGCAGTTTAAAAGACGCGTTGGTGCTACAGTCATGAAGGGCACAGACGGCTAGCTACTGGACACAGACGCTCTGGACACCGGGAGGATCAGAGTGGGATACAAGCCACCGATAACATGCACTTGAGAACGGTCACACGGAACAGCACAGGTCCAGACCTGCTCAGGGACCGGAAACTACAGTACGTGGTGAAGATGTCTCCGACACAACAGCGCACTAAACTGAGAGAAAGTATGCCGTTCCAAACAGACTCTGTCCCACAATGCAGTGCTCCAACATCACCAGCAACCTGCCCACATCTGGTCTGCAAAAGACTCCAGATTTTCATGTTTTTGCAAATTACTTAAAAATAATCTATCAATGCACAAAACAGACCAAAGTCAAATTTAAGTCATTTTGCTTTCAACACTTGATTAAAAGTTCCAGTTCGAGTCCATGTTTGTTTTTTTGTATGGTGTAGACGAGGGCGCCTATGTTCAGCGAGGGAAGAAACAGAACAGGTCTAAAATAGTAGGTCTAAAAGCAGCTGCTTCTACCTGACGGTGCTTATCCCACTCCTGGATGAGCTGTGTGCACACAGGGGGTGTCTGATCTAAATTTAAACACCGTCTACTGAGTCTAGATAGCCTCCACCTAGACAGGAGGCTCATCTGCGTCCAATGGGAGAAGGATCAGAGCAGGAGGAAGAAGCCAGAGCCCAAATGGCCTGCCAGTATCCTGGGTATAAGGGGCAATTTGAGTTATTGGGGGAGTATTGCACATCAGTTCATGGTCCGAGTAAATGGTGTACAATGTCTTGTCATGTCTTGTAGACTTGTCTTAGCTGAAGACTAGATGTAGACTCTATCTGAAACTGGCAGAGGGAGGAGTTCACTGATGGCAGGGGGCCTGGTCAAAAGAAGGGACATGAAGGAACAAAGCTGCCCTCCTCTCCCCATCTGCCAGTAATCTACTGCATAAAGGAACTGCATATGAACAGGTATACAAAATTTGACAGAGGTGCGTTCCTGCCGCACAACCAGCATATTCTCCACATTAGGCTGTGAGTAACTACTGGAAACTGGATAAAACTGGATCTGAGGGGGATAAAGGGTACTGAGGGGGGAGGAAAATTACCCTGGGAGGGCTCTCTTTTGACCAAATTTGGTCTGGGTCCAATTTTGGGACCAGTGTAGGTATAATTGAATAAACCAGCTAAGGCCCGGGGTCTGATTCCCATGAGTCCAGAGCAGTTTTGGTCCGGGTGTCTCCGGTGCTACTCCAGCCGTATTTGTCCAGAGTAGGTGGTGAGGAGCAGCATGATGGAGAATCCTGTTAGGAGGCCAGCATTCTGGATGGCAAAGGTCAGAAGGAAGCGCTTGCCCCCGGCCTCCTCTTCCTCACGACTCACCTCATTCATCTCAGGGAACTGAGAGAGAGAGACAGAGAGAGAGACAGAGAGAGCAATGGAGAGAGAGACGGAGATTTACTGATTGTTACAATGTTGTGTTGGTGTTCATTACTAGTGTTATTGTGTCCCGTTCAAACTGTATCTCTGATGCTTTGGCAACATTGTTGTAAAACTTTCATGCCAATAAAGCCCTTTGAATTGAACAGAATTGATTTGAGAGAGTGAGAGACAGAGAGACAGGAAGAGACAAAGAGACAGATAAATTTTTTTTTGAATTTTAAACAACTCTTTATTTTACATAGATCAAAAAACTCAACAAAGAGACATCCATTTCACAACATCAACATGAGCAACTCCTTTACATTAAGACGTCCAAAAAAGTCTTCTTTTTTATTATTTTTTTAGGAACAGTGGTTCAAGTCGCATACTCTCAAAGGGTCAAAAGAAACATCACGCAAAGACAGAATTTGCAAATATTATGCAAAGAAAGAATATTATGCAGAGACAGAGAGAGCGAGAGACAGAGGGAGCGAGAGAGAGACGGAGAGAGAGACAGAGAGCAAGAGAGAGTGACGGCACCTATTGCTACTGTTGTTGTTTAATATCATAATCATTGTTGTGTTGTTGTTGTTTTACCTGCTTTGGCAATATGTACACAAACGTATGTCATGACAATAAAGCACATATCGAATTGAATTGACAGAGAGAGAGAGACAGAGAGAGCGAGAGAGAGAGAGACAGAGTGAGACAGAGAGAGTGAGAGACAGAGAGCAAGACAGAGAGAGAGAGAGACAGAGAGCGAGAGAGAGACAGAGAGAGACAGATAGCGAGAGACAGATAGCGAGAGACAGAGACAGAGAGCGAGAAAGAGAGAGCAAGAGAGAGACAGAGTGAGAGAGAGCGAGAGAGACAGAGAGAGAGACAGAGTGAGAGAGAGCGAGAGAGAGACAGAGAGCAAGAGAGAGACAGAGAGAGCGAGAGAGAGACAGAGAGACAGAGAGAGCGAGAGAGAGACAGAGAGCAAGAGAGAGACAGAGAGAGCGAGAGAGAGACGGAGAGCGAGAAAGAGAGAGCGAGAGAGACAGAGAGAGAGAGAGAGACAGAGAGAGCGAGACAGAGCAAGAGAGAGACAGAGAGAGCGAGAGAGACAGAGAGACAGAGAGAGCGAGACAGAGAGCAAGAGAGAGACAGAGAGAGCGAGAGAGAGACGGAGAGCGAGAAAGAGAGAGCGAGAGAGACAGAGAGAGAGAGAAAGACAGAGAGAGCGAGACAGAGCAAGAGAGAGACAGAGAGAGCGAGAGAGACAGAGAGAGAGAGACAGAGAGAGCGAGACAGAGCAAGAGAGAGACAGAGAGCGATAAAGAGAGAGCGAGAGAGACAGAGAGAGAAAGCGAGACAGAGCAAGAGAGAGCGAGAGAGACAGAGAGAGAGAGACAGAGAGAGCGAGAGAGACAGAGAGCGCGAGAGCGAGAAAGAGTGATTACAAAGACTGAAATGTGGTCAACAGGGTTCAGCTACTGACCACTGGCCATCATGTAATTCATTATACCGTCAGCCACACGGGCAGACAAACACTCACAAACCCGTCAATCGACCACATTCTCTCACACACACACACACACACACACTTGTACCACTGACCATGTCTGCCAAGGCGATGTACAGGAACATGCCCCCTGCCAGGGCGAAGATCCAGTTGGGGGAGAAGCTGTTACCTGCAAGAATCCCAAAGCCCATGCCCAGGTAACAGCAGCAGGCCGACAGGAAGTTAAAGAAGAGAGCCTGCTGAATGCTCATGCCCGCATTCAACAGGATAACAAAGTCTCCTAGTGGTATGTGAGCGAGAGAGCGAGAGAGAGAGAGAGAGAGAGAGAGAGAAGGAGAAATGTTTTTTAACTAACATTGAAGAGCTCTCTAGACACAAGCTGTTACTCTGATAGAAGTGACTGGTATACTTTATTGAACCCATAGGGGAATTCCTCTCTGCATGTACCCCATCCTAGCAGTGTAGCTAGCAGCAGTGGACAGCCGCTGTGCAGCACCCGGGGACCAACTCCAGTTGGTCTTGCCATGCCTTGCTCCGGGGCACAGACAGGAGTATTAATGCTAACACGCATGTCTTTTTGATGTTGGGGGAAACCGGAGCACCCGGAGAAAACCCACCACAGACACGGGGAGATCATGCAAACTCCACACAGAGGACGACCTGGGATGACCCCCAAGGCTGGACAACCCCGAGGTTTGAACCCAGGACCTTCTTCCTGCGAGGCGACAGCGCCAACCACTGGGTCACCGTGTCGCCCCTCTGGATCTCAGCATTGAGTTTGAAAGTACTATTTGAAGTTTGTGAGGCTAAAAATCTACACAATACCTGAATTTGATTGATTGGCACCTACTTTTGAAAAAACAAAATTCTCATGTTGTCTGACCAAGCACACTGTACCAAACTAATACACGTAATTCTCACATCAGACTCGTGGCAGCAATGTGACTTGGAAAAAGCCCATTGCATCTACTACCACTACTTTCGGCTGCTCCCGTTAGGGGTCGCCACAGCGGATCATCCGTTTCCATTTCTTCCTGTCTTCTGCATCTTCCTCTGTCACACCAGCCACCTGCATGTCTTCCCTCACCACATCCATAAACCTCCTCTTTGGCCTTCCTCTTCTCCTCTTCCCTGGCAGCTCCATATTCAGCATCCTTCTCCCAATATACTCGGCATCTCTCCTCCACACATGTCCAAGCCATCTCAATCTTGCCTCTCTTGCTTTGTCCCCAAACCGTCCAACCTGAGCGGTCCCTCTAATATAATCGTTCCTAATCCTGTCCTTTGCATACTATATATATATAAATAAAATATAATATATACTATATATATAGTATATATATATATACACGCCACGCCACGCTTTCACCTGAAACGAGTAAAACAAAAGTTAATACAAACATAGTAATGATTCACTACCTCCATATTAAAATGTGAGGCTGCACCCTAGATGACGACACTATTTGGTGCTCTGTAGTGTTCCCAGACGACGACACTATTTGGTGCCCTGTAGTGTTCCCAGACGACGACACTATTTGGTGCTCTGTAGTGTCCCCAGACGACGACACTATTTGGTGCTCTATAGTGTCCCCAGATGACGACACTATGTGGTGCTCTATAGTGTCCCTAGATGATGACACTATGTGGTGCTCTGTAGTGTCCCCAGATGACGACACTATTTGGTGCTCTATAGTGTCCCCAGATGACGACACTATTTGGTGCTCTATAGTGTCCCCAGATGACGACATTATGTGGTGCTCTATAGTGTCCCTAGATGATGACACTATGTGGTGCTCTGTAGTGTCCCTAGATGACGACACTATTTGGTGCGCTGTAATATCCCCAGATGACGACACTATGTGGTGCTCAGTAGTGTCCCCAGATGACGACACTATGTGGTGCTCTATAGTGTCCCTAGATGACGACACTATTTGGTGATCTGTAGTGTCCCTAGATGACGACACTATTTGGTGCTCTATAGTGTCCCTAGATGATGACACTATCTGGTGCTCTATAGTGTCCCTAGATGATGACACCATTTGGTGCTCTGTAGCGTCCCCAGGCAACGACACTATTTGGTGCCGTGTAGTGTCCCCAGATGACGACACTATGTGGTGCACTGTAGTGTCCCTAGATGATGACACTATGTGGTGCTCTATAGTGTCCCTAGATGATGACACTATGTGGTGCTCTGTAGTGTCCCTAGATGATGACACTATTTGGTGCTCTATAGTGTCCCTAGATGATGACACTATCTGGTGCTCTATAGTGTCCCTAGATGATGACACCATTTGGTGCTCTGTAGTGTCCCCAGGCGACGACACAATTTGGTGCTCTATAGTGTCCCTAGATGACGACACTATTTGGTGCTCTATAGTGTCCCTAGATGACGACACTATTTGGTGCTCTGTAGTGTCCCTAGATGATGACACTATGTGGTGCTCTATAGTGTCCTAGATGACGACACTATGTGGTGCTCTGTAGTGTCCCTAGATGACGACACTATGTGGTGCTCTATAGTGTCCCTAGATGACGACACTATGTGGTGCTCTATAGTGTCCCTAGATGACGACACTATTTGGTGCTCTATAGTGTCCCTAGATGACGACACTATTTGGTGCTCTGTAGTGTCTCTAGATGACAACACTATTTGGTGCTCTGTAGTGTCCCTAGATGATGACACTATGTGGTGCTCAGTAGTGTCCCTAGATGACGACACTATTTGGTGCTCTATAGTGTCCCCAGATGATGACACTATTTAGTGCGCTGTAATATCCCCAGATGACGACACTATGTGGTGCTCTGTAGTGTCCCTAGATGACGACACTATGTGGTGCTCTATAGTGTCCCTAGATGACGACACTATTTGGTGCTCTATAGTGTCCCTAGATGACGACACTATTTGGTGCTCTGTAGTGTCCCCAGACGACGACACTATTTGGTGTCCCTAGTCTCATCACCAGCCAGTCAGACTAGCTTGGTCTAGTCAGAAAGGCACGAACTGAGGAAGCCTCTTGGATGAGAGGCGAAACGTCTTCACGGATATCTACCAAGTGGTGCTCTACAGTGTCCCTAGATGATGACACTGTTTGGTGCTCTATAGCATCCCTAGATGATGACACTATTTGGAGCTCTAAAATGTCGCTAGATGATGACACTATTTGGTGCGCTATAGTGTCCCTAGACGACGACACTATGTGGTGCTCTATAGTGTCCCTTGGCAAGATTTTCTGTTGTTCGGTGGCACAGCGTAGCCGAGATGGCCGCAGAAGAATCCTGTTGCTTTTTGCCAGAACCGCTGCCGAGTTCACCGAGCGGAGCCGCCATGGTTTACCCTTTCCGGGTACCGACAGCTGGATAGACTGTGCCCGGGGGCTTGAATTCAGAGTTACCTTCTCCTACCCTTTGCATAAAGAGGGATCAACCCACAAGGCAGCAGGTGGATTTGAAATCAGAGTTCCCTTCGCCTATCCCAATGTGTTGTCTGGACTGGGCACCATGGGAAGTACCATACAGGCTTGCAGAAGGACCAGATCTATCAGTAGGGATGTCGGCCTTAGCGAAAGGGCCCTTGATGAGGTAAGGTGTTACCCCTCTACAGCACGTTCCCTACCATTGAGTGTTTCTTTTAACAAAGTTAAATATATAAGAACCAAAATAAAAAGTGCCCTGAACCAACTCACCCAGCTCGTGGGGGAACTCCTCACACAGGATAGCCACTGAAGTGCTGATGCCCTGGAAGACAGAGGCAGTGAAGGATGCACCGATGGCCAGACCATCGATGAAGTTATGCAGGCCGTCGCTCAGCGTGATCATCCAGGCCAGTGTGCCGATGTCAGAGTAGGTCGTCCCCTTCAACCAGTAACAACCTCCACCGCCACCTCCAGACCGACTGCCACCCTCTGGGCTCTGTGAGTCCTGGGGGGAGAGGAATAGTGACTACATCTCTAACAACAAGCCTGCTGGTTTTCTAGGGTGTGCTGTCGGTTCAGGACGCTGGGTTTTGTCCACACACACACACACACACACACACACACCCCAAATATTTCTTACAGCAACTGCAGGAAAATGGTTTCTCTCTTTTACCGGAGCAGCAAGCCCGACCACACCAGCTTATCCTCACTTCTGTGACGGAGGGCTGAGGATGGCACTGTGTGTGCCTGTGACCAAAACTACGTGTAAACTCATACTCCAACATCACAGGTTGAGTTTAATTCAAATGGCCTGGCAGAGATTTCATCGTGCCTGCGGAGAGGCAGGCAAGCTAAATGGGCTGCTCTTCAAATATTCTGTAATTACCGGCAGGAATTGATGTTTAACTACATGTAAACATTCGGTGTGTGAAGGCACACATGATGTAAACAGACAGTGAAGCGATGCTGAAGTTTCAACCAAATGTCTGGGTTCTCGCAGCTAACGCAAAAGGATGCAACTACAGGAGCGGTCAGAGCAGGTCAGGCTCTGTGTGCAGGGACAACACCAGACCAAAAACATGACAGCATTTCACCCAGTCTCACCAATCAAGTAGGCTGATTTCCAGTTTTCTTTTAAAACAAGCTCTGAATCGACCTGTCCCACTTGTGTGGCTATAACCATTATCTGCAGAGATGCTCGCTGGGGAAACCTGGTCCTGCTGAGTATAAACTCTTGTCCACTAAGCCCAGCTCTGGTCCTGCTCCAGCCACCATGCTCCTGTCTCTCACCTGTGGCATCTGAGCAGGGCTCAGCATGAGCTCGCCCTCGCCTGCGTCCACCTTGCCCAGGGCCAGGCCGCTGGCCTCGCCATTCTGCTGCAGCTTCTCCCTCACACCCTCCTCCATGTCCCCACTGGCCGCTGAGTAGCGCTCTGCACTGGGGTAGTGGCTGTGACCCTGTTGGAGAGAGCGAGTGAGAGAGAGTGAGACAGAGAGACAGAGAGAGACAGACAGACAGACAGACAGACAGACAGACAGACAGACAGACAGACAGACAGACAGACAGAGAGAGAGAGAGAGAGAGAGAGAGAGAGAGAGAGTACAGCGAGGGAGGAGGAGAGAGAAATGCGATTGATGACAGCTTGTAAATTCTATTTTCCTCCTGCCTCCCTCCACAAGGAATTCAAAGACAGGGTTCTTGCTAAAGGACACTTGAGCAGGGCGGGCGTTTGTTTCCAAAGCACTCCGCTCACCATCTGAGATTCTACCTACTCTCTACACACCCACCCCATGCTGTCACTCTACTCACCACAACACTTCATGCTGTAAATACAAAGAAGTTGCAGTTCATAAGAGTAAGCATCCTCTAAGAGTGTCATGACACGGCGCATTACTCTTGCCCTTCAGGAACTTGAAAGCTACAGTCCGTCCCAAGGATCACCATTTTATTTAACTGACTGACACCTACTGTGATACTTGGTAACGATGCTGGTGTCTGACCACTTCACTCCAAACCCCAGAATCCACCCATTATGAAAAAGCACTGCTGCGTCAGCACCTTCCCAAAACAAGCCTCTAAGCTCCGGCAACAACATCTGCCTGTTGGTAACAGGTTTGCTTCTTCTGTAGTCACCGTTACCGGTCTTACTCCGATTTTCTTTTCTTTTAAAGATTTATTTTGGCATTTTCCACCTTTTTTGGATAGCGACAGTCGAGAGGGAGACAGGTAAGGCAGGAGAGAGAGAGGGGATGACTTGCAGCAATTGGCCTGGGGCGGATTCGAACCCAGGCAACTGTGGTAAGGACTCAGCCTTATGTGGTACGCACCCTACCAGGTGAGCCACCAGGGCGCCCCCTACTGGTCTTACTCTTACACATTTGTTAGCTATGGCAATGATGTGTTTTTCACAGGGAAGTCTTCCTCATCATGAACCATTAAAATGAGCAACTAAAACAATTCATGTTTTGGATATTAATGGACTATCCACTGCCACCAAGTACACCAGCAATGTAAAATACTGTAAAAGTACATTAGCAATGTAAAATACTGTAAAAGCAAACCAACAATGTGAAATACTGTAAAAGTACATCAGCAATGTAAAATACTGCAAGGTACATCAGCAGTGTAAAATACTGCAAAATACATCAGCAGTGTAAAAGGTCAACTGAGGTGTAAATCCGCAGCACTGTCACTTTAACGTCCACAGGGGCAGCAGCAGTGCAGGGGCTCATGTGGGTCACATATCCTCTGTAATAGGATCAACAGGTAACGTGTTAGCTGGGCCATATGCTCCCGCATGAGCCCTCACCAGGAGGCGCTGTTGTCCCATTTCATCACTGTTTTCGCTGCTGCTCCCTGTGACTGAATAAAGTGCCATGGGCCTGTTTCCATGCGGACCATCCCATGAGGGTCCAGCTGGTTCACCAGTGCTGTGTGTTTCCATCCGGACCGTCCCATGAGGGTCCAGCTGGTTCACCAGTGCTGTGTGTTTCCATCCAGACTGTCCCATGATGGTCCGGCTGGTTCACCAGTGCTGTGTGTTTCCATTGGTTCACCAGTGCTGTGTGTTTCCATCCGGACCATCCCATGAGGGTCCAGCTGGTTCACCAGTGCTGTGTGTTTCCATCCGGAGGTCCCATGATAGTCCGGTTGGTTCACCAGTGCTGTGTGTTTCCATCCGGACCATCCCATGAGGGTCTGACTGGTTCACCAGTGCTGTGTGTTTCCATCTGCACCCCCCCATGAGGGTCCGGCTGGTTCACCAGTGCTGTGTGTTTCCATTGGTTCACCAGTGCTGTGTGTTTCCATCCGGACCATCCCATGAGGGTCCGACTGGTTCACCAGTGCTGTGTGTTTCCATCCGGACCGTCCCATGAGGGTCCGGCTGGTTCACCAGTGCTGTGTGTTTCCATCCGGACCATCCCATGAGGGTCCGGCTGGTTCACCAGTGCTGTGTGTTTCCATTGGTTCACCAGTGCTGTGTGTTTCCATCCGGACCAGCCCATGAGGGTCCGACTGGTTCACCAGTGCTGTGTGTTTCCATCCGGACCGTCCCATGAGGGTCCGGCTGGTTCACCAGTGCTGTGTGTTTCCATCCGGACCGTCCCATGAGGGTCCGGCTGGTTCACCAGTGCTGTGTGTTTCCATCCGGACCGTCCCATGAGGGTCCGAATGGTTCACCAGTGCTGTGTGTTTCCATCCGCACCGTCCCATGAGGGTCCGGCTAGTTCACCAGTGCTGTGTGTTTCCATCTGGACCCCCCCCATGAGGGTCCGGCTGGTCACCAGTGCTGTGTGTTTCCATCCGGACCATCCCGTGAGGGTCCGGCTGGTTCACCAGTGCTGTGTGTTTCTATCCGGACCCCCCCATGAAGGTCCAGCTGGTTCACCAGTGCTGTGTGTTTCCATTGGTTCACCAGTGCAGTGTGTTTCCATCCGGACCGTCCCATGAGGGTACGGCTGGTTCACCAGTGCTGTGTGTTTCCATCCGGACCGTCCCATGATGGTCCGGCTGGTTCACCAGTGCTGTGTGTTTCTATCCGCACCCCCCCATGAGGGTCCGGCTGGTTCACCAGTGCTGTGTGTTTACATTGGTTCACCAGTGCTGTGTTTCCATCCGGACCATCCCATGAGGGTCCGACTGGTTCAGCAGTGCTGTGTGTTTCCATCCGGACCGTCCCATGAGGGTCCGGCTGGTTCACCAGTGCTGTGTGTTTCCATCCGGAAGTCCCATGGTAGTTCGGCTGGTTCACCAGTGCTGTGTGTTTCCATCCGGACCAGCCCATGAGGGTCCGACTGGTTCACCAGTGCTGTGTCTTTCCAACCGCACCCCCCCCCCCATGAGGGTCCGGCTGATTCACCGGTGCTGTGTGTTTCCATTGGTTCACCAGTGCTGTGTGTTTCCATCCGGAAGTCCCATGATAATCCGGCTGGTTCACCAGTGCTGTGTGTTTCCATCCGGACCATCCCATGAGGGTCCAACTGGTTCACCAGTGCTGTGTGTTTCCATCCGCACCCCCCCCATGAGGGTCCGGCTGATTCACCAGTGCTGTGTGTTTCCATCCGGACCGTCCCATGAGTGTCCAGCTGGTTCACCAGTGCTGTGTGTTTCCATCCGCACCCCCCCATGAGGGTCCAGCTGGTTCACCAGTGCTGTGTGTTTCCATCCGGACCGTCCCATGAGGGTCCAGCTGGTTCACCAGTGCTGTGTGTTTCCATCCAGACCGTCCCATGAGGGTCCATTGGTTCACCAGTGCTGTGTGTTTCCATCCGGACCGTCCCATGAGGGTCCAGCTGGTTCACCAGTGCTGTGTGTTTCCATCCGGACCCCCCCATGAGGGTCCGGCTGGTCACCAGTGCTGTGTGTTTCCATCCGGACCATCCCATGAGGGTCCGGCTGGTTCACCAGTGCTGTGTGTTTCCATCCGGACCCCCCCATGAGGGTCCGGCTGGTTCACCAGTGCTGTGTGTTTCCATTGGTTCACCAGTGCAGTGTGTTTCCATCCGGACCGTCCCATGAGGATCCGGCTGGTTCACCAGTGCTGTGCGTTTCCATCCGGACCGGATGATGTGAGAACCCGAGCGTGACCTGGCACGGCTCATGACAGGTAAGGTTTGGTAGGTCCAAAGCCCTGATGTTATCTTAATAAGGCTAACATCAGCGTTGAACAAGACACTGAGATGACACTGTAGGAGCTGCGGTATCCCCGGCTTTCTTCAACATCGGTCTTTAAAGACAGAACACAGGACTTGTACATGTAGATGAGTGTCCATGACATTCAAGCCCTTGCCGAACGAGTCTGCACAATGATGACTAAGCCGGTCATCGCCAGGTAAACTTCTCCATCTTTCACAGAATACCGCAGTAGTCTTTTGTCTGGGGCAACATTCTCATGCTGGTGCACCGGAAGTGATGCGTAGTGATGTGTTTTAGGTCAACCAGTGATGATGCTTTGTCAGAGTCGAACTTCCATGTAAGGAAAGTGTTCGCATGTCTCTGCATGTCTCTGATTGGTAGGCATGTCTCTGACTGGTTTGCATGTCTCTGGTTTGCATGTCTCTGATTGGTTGACATGCCCCAGATTGGTTTGCATGTCTCTGATTGGTTGGTATGTCCCAGATTGGTTTGCATGTTTCTGATTGGTTGGCATGTCTCTGATTGGTTGGCATGTGTCTGCATGTCTCTGATTGGCTTGCATGTCTCTGATTGGTTTGCATGTGTCTGCATGTCTCTGATTGGGTTGCATGTCTCTGATTGGTTGGCATGTCCCAGATTGGTTTGCATGTCTCTGATTGGTTGGCATGTCTCTGATTGGTTGGCATGTCCCAGATTGGTTTGCATGTTTCTGATTGGTTGGCATGTGTCTGCATGCCTCTGATTGGGTTGCATGTCTCTGATTGGTTGGCATGTCTCTGATTGGTTGGCATGTCCCAGATTGGTTGGCATGTCTCTGATTGGTTGACATGTGTCTGCATGTCTCTGATTGGGTTGCATGTCTCTGATTAGGTTGCATGTCTCTGATTGGTTGGCATGTCTCTGATTGGGTGACATGTCCCAGATTGGTTTGCATGTGTCTGATTGGTTGGCATGTGTCTGCATGTCTCTGATTGGGTCGCATGTTTCTGATTGGTTTGCATGTGCCCGATTGGTTGGCATGCCTCTGCATGTCTCTGATTGGTTGGCCTTCAGGGCTTTCTGCCAGAAAGCTTCTGGGCTTGGACGCTATGAAGGAAAAAAAAAACCCCTAAGAACCATCCAGAAAGTTTGTGAAGCTCCAGAGAACCAAGAAATGTGGTATTCAGAGGAAGGATTAAAATAAAAAAAGAAAGCGGTGGACAGCGAGGACAAACACAGACCACATGGGTGTAGCTTTTCCTCTTTGGAGAGTGCTGAAAGAAGAGAAGTAGTGTCTTGATGCATGTTCAATAATCCAGGTAAGAAAATCAAAGAAGGTTGATGAGATGAACTGATTCAACCTTCTCTTAAGAGACGTAATTACTCTCACCGCCAGAAGGGGGAGACAAAGCTTCCACACCGCAGGTTTAAAGATTAACACACATGGAGAGAAAAACACTCGCCAAAAGCATTTCTCGTGCTTGACAGTTATATTGTTGCATTAAAACAAAATGAGGTGACTCTTTAAGGTCTGCTTACCTCGTGCTTCTGTTTGAGCAGCGCCTTGAGGACCTTCTCGGTGAAGAAGAAAAGGTAAAACCCTCCGAACAGCACGGTGGACTTGGACACGTACAGGTCCACCATGGGGTCAAAACCAAAGGCCTGTTAACACGTCAAGGGAAAAAGTGATTAGTTCAGGAACGTTCTGGTGAAAGAAAGAAGAAGCCACTTTTATTTGACATTGTACCCTTACAAACAATGTGTCTCTGCATGTACCCATCCTATTGTATAGCAGCAGTGGGCAGCTGCAGCACCTGGGGACCAACTTCTTCTTTCTATTGCCTTGCTCAGGGGCACAGGCAGCAGTATTAACCCTAACATGCAGGTCTTTTTGATGGTGGGAGGAAACCGGAGCACCCGGAGGAAACCCACGCAGACATGGGGAGAACATGCAAACTCCACACAGGAAGGACCTGGGACGGCCTGGGGTTCGAACCCAGGACCTTCTTGCTATGAGGCACCAGTGCTGACCACTGCGCCACCGTGCTAGCCCAGATGTTCTGATGACATCTGTCATCACACTGCCACTGCTACATGTGCAGAATGTGAGGTTAGGGATTTCATCTAGGTGACTAGCGCTACAAGCAACGTGTAACTAACAAATAGGTTTATTACTTCGATCAAGACAAAGGCTTGCTTGAAATAAGGGGTACGTGGTAAAAAGACGTAGGCTGTGATTCAGTAGTTTTTGTGAGCCAATTATCATTGGAGAGTGGATTGTTCAGTTTAATGTCTAAGTGTGTCTTTGTTATGCGTCTGCCTTGAAGATGGTGGTCTATTTCTGGCAGGGGTTCAGAGGAACACAATAGTTTTGTTTTCTTTCAACCACCATTAGGGTCAGCTACTGAACAAATATGGTACCTAGATTTACTTCCTCCCAAATGCTTCACGACACTGCACCATCAACATCAGAGACAGCGTCTCTCACGGTCACTGGTTTTAAAGAACAAACTGAGCTGTGCATGAAAGTGTCGACTTCTGACACACAAACCCCCATAACTCAGCAAGCGTACTGCAACATGAGCAGAAACACTTCAGAGAGACTATGCCGGGGCAATTTTTGCATGAAGGTCACAAATAGCCGCGTGCTACAGCCAAATGCAAATTATGGGTGTTTACACCGTCTAGACACTTGTGTGGCACCATGTGAGAACTTAAAAACAGAGGGCAGTACTGACAAATGTCATTGCTCTACACGCATGAAAATGGAAACAAAGTCATTCTGACTGCCAAGGTTTTCCAGGCACAGCTGAAGCTCCAAACACCTTAAAGGTCCCATGAAGCGGCACTCAGAGCACTGCCAACAAGTGCGATTAGACGTGTCTCTGAACAGTACAGAGCGACCAGGAGGGACTTCATGAGAGGAGGGAGTCTGATCTGACTGACAGCCAATCACGTCCGGACATTTCTAGAAGAACGTGGACGTTACATGCTATTGGTTAGTTCCAATTTGGTGGCTGATGATCACTCGCCTTCTCTCAACCTTGTGCCCCATTCGTTGGACTTTCTTTTATTAAGTGTTCAGCCACAAGTGCAGAATGACATAAATCAAACATTATTTTATTTTTCAGGAAGAGAAAAACATTATCCTAACAAAAACATACCTATTTTTTGATATTTTATACAACAGTGTTAAACAGATATAAATTAGGTACAAATAAAAGAAGTTAACAAGAATGACAACACCTTGCTGATTTAATGGGACTTTTACAACTGTTTGCATTGCCAAGAAAAGGTATGATGATCCATTTGGCCAATCATTCAGTAAAACTCCAGCGTGAGCGACCATAAGGAGCTACCATAAGGCACTACCATAAGGAGCTACCATAAGGAGCTACCATAAGGATCTACCATAAGGAGCTACCATAAGGGTCTACCATAAGGAGCTACCATAATGAGCTACCATAAGGATCTACCATAAGGAGCTACCATAAGGGTCTACCATAAGGAGCTACCATAAGGGTCTACCATAAGGAGCTACCATAAGGGTCTACCATTAGGAGCTACCATAATGAGCTACCATAAGGAGCTACCATAAGGGTCTACCATAAGGAGCTACCATAAGGATCTACCATAAGGATCTGGCCAGTTAACTCCGATATCCTCTCATTCACACATGTTCACCAACACACACAACAATCACTGACACACAAGCCTTGAAGACAGCTGGATGCAAATTTTTCACCAGCCATCAATCCATTATCCATCCATAATCCATCCATTATCCAAACTGCTTATCCTGCTCTCAGGGTTGCGGGTATGCTGGAGCCTATCCCAGCAGTCAGTGGGCGGCAGGCAGGAAGACACTCTGGAAAGGCCACCAGTCCATCACAGGACCCACACACACACACACACACACACACACACACACACACACACACACACACAAACCTAGAGACAATTTAGCACAGCCGATTCACCTGACCTACATGTCTTCGATTCACCTGGCCTACATGTCTTCAATTCACCTGACCTACATGTCTTTGATTCACCTGGCCTACATATCTTCGATTCACCTGGCCTACATGTCTTCGATTCACCTGGCCTACATGTCTTCGATTCACCTGGCCTACATGTCTTTGAGTCACCTGAACTACATGTCTTCGATTCACCTGACCTACAGGTCTTCGATTCACCTGGCCTACATGTCTTCGATTCACCTGGCCTACATGTCTTTGGACTGTGGGAGGAAACCAGAGCACCCGGAAGAAACCTACGCAGACATGGGGAGAACATGCAAACTCCACACAGAGGACGACCCGGGATGACCCCCAAGGTTGGACTACCCTGGGGCTCGAACCCAGAACCTCCTTGCTGTGAGGGGACCGCGCTAACCACTGCACCACCTGCACAAACTTTCCACCAGCCAAATGAAAGTAAATTTCAGTAGTTACAGGCTGGTTAGTCTACTCAACAAGCCATATCTAAAGGTCCTGTTATGAGGACCTTTAGATGTCCTATAATGGTCCTATAGCTATGAGGTTGGCTGAGTAGTTTGTGAGTTGAGTTCTGCAAGCTGAGTTTGTGTCCAAGAGTTTCCTGTCCTGATAGACACATGGTCAAAAACTAAGCACCAGACACAAGCAAATATAGAATTGGACACATTTACAACCACTCCTTAAGTATTTGTATTTTTCGTTCTTCTAAACAGTCAGCAAAAGCTGCTTTTGGTACAATTTCATCTGACCAGACTTTAGAAGTCAGCAGGGACTCAGAGGCCTCTATGAAATCTACCACAGATCCCCACCCACAAAGTTCCTTCACAATTTCCATTATTAGTTATTGACCTAATTTCTGGAGAGGTGGTGAGGATTTATTGTGGCAATGGTTGGACTATTTGTTCTACTACCACTACTACTACTACTCCTACTCCTACTACTACTTTCTAACGACCCCTAATGGCTGCTCCCGTTAGGAGGTGCCACAGCGGATCATCCGATTCCATCTCTTCCTGTCCTCTGCATCTTCCTCTGTCACACCAGCCTCCCTCACCACATCCATAAACCTCTTCTTTGGTCTTCCTCTTTTCCTCTTCCCTGGACTTCTTCTGGTTGGAGTATTTGTTAACTAGGCCATACTGTATGTCTTTCAGTAGGTCGGGTTCATTCTCCACAATTTCATAATCACAACATGTGACAATATGACAGTTAACTAAACAACTACATCAAATGTGGCAACTAATACGCAAACAGGACTGGAAAACAGGAGCTTAAATACTGCTTAGGACCCAGAAACAATCCAAATTGCTTCCCCGCAAACTCTCAGAAGTGTGTAGGAACCGTGCAACAACAACCCTACCTCTGGGATGAGCTGAAACAGGGCGTTGGAGTAGAGCGTGCCAATGGCCAGGGCTATGAAGTAGAGCAGCAGTCGCTTGTAAAAGGTTCTCTTCATGAAGGGGACCACGCTCGCGCCCACCAGTGAGCACAGCGAGATCAGCGTCACGCACAGGAACCCGTATCCCCAAACTGACCACCGTCACAGCAGAGAAGGGTTTGAGGAGGGGTGGGGGTTAGAAAACAAGATGGAGATAGAAAGGGGGGCCAAACAGAGTTAATGAGTTTAAAACTGATTGTATAAGGCTTCATAGTCATGCACCCAGAGAAGACGAAAGAATAAACCCTGAAAAGGAACAAGAGGTTAAATGGATAGAAGTGGGATTTAAAACAAAGGCTGCTGCCAATCTTCACCTCAGACAACTGATCCCGCTGTCCATTTAAATCATGGACTGCGATATCACTGGAAGCACATTTCATTATCATTTGCAGTCCTTTGAGGCAGTGTCTGAAACACGTAAGTTTCCTATGATAAAGAAAGGAGGTAGTTCAGGTACTCATGCTATTGTGAAAAAGATGCAGACACACACAAACACAAATACACACAGACACACACACACACACACACACACACTTTGTCCAGATTAGCCCTGATGTGTCTGTTCCTCTTTGCTAGCTTCATAAGTAGCTCCACCATTTGCTGTTAGCTTGCAGACTCACCGTCCTTCAAGGATGCTGAGCACTGACTATGGTCCTTTGCTAATTAATTCCAGTGCCAGTGTGGGAAGATGGCGGCGCAAATTCACATTTGCGGCGGCCTCACCCAGTACCAGTGTGGGAAGATGGCGGTGTAAATTCACGTTTGCGGCGGCCTCACCCAGTACCGGTGTTGGAAGATGGTGGCACAAATTCACGTTTGTGGCGGCCTCACCCAGTACCGGTGTGGGAAGATGGTGGCACAAATTCACGTTTGCAGCGGCCTCGCCCAGTACCGTCCATACAGTGTCTTTGTCCACGTCTGCGCCTAAGTTTGTCTTTGTTTGATAGCTGGGAGAGCTGGCGCCGAATCAGCTAGGAGAGCTTGGTCTGCTGGTGGCGGCCTCGTCTATTGTTGACTGTGTTTTTAGTGTAGTCGTGTGGAGTGCGGGGAGTTGTGTCGAAGGTGTCTGGCTGGGAGAGCTGGTGTTGGATTGGCTGGGAGAGCTTGGTCTGCTGCGTCCTGTGAGCCCAGGGACCAGGAGCTTGGAGCTGTGCCCGAATAGGAAACACCTGAGGGCGGTCAGACAGGACGCGGAAGTGGGGCAGGCTAAGCTAACTGCTAGCCCATGCAGACCGGCAGTTCCAACAGTCATCCTGGCTGGCGTTGGTTCAACTGGACAGTGATTTTTTTTTTTTGTGTTTTTTTTTTTTTTTTTTTTTAGATATATGTGTTAGTTTGGATATGTGTGTTCTTGTAGTTTTTGGATGTTTTTGTCTTTGTGTTGTATTGCTGTGCGCTGGGGGAAACGATGTCTCATTTCATTTCATGTGTGCAAGTGCATGAAATGAAATGACAAATAAAGTGTTTCTGATTTCTGCTCCAGCATTGTCACATGGCCAAATTTCAATTCCAATACATACTGTAAAGCTTAAGCCTGACCGAATAACTGAAAATCTCTTTCAGCTTGGCTGAGGTTTATTTCTATGCTGCAGTGGTTAGAGGAGTGTGCTGCCCTGAATAGGTAACCAGCCAGCCAGCCAGCCAGCCAGCCGAGGTCTTCTCAGCTGAAGATGGCAGCTGGCCTAGATAAATGCTTGAGAAGGTACAGACACAGATACAAACTTGGAGAGACACAAAACACACTCACACAAAACACCTCTTGATTAGTGATGCAGTGAAGGCGAGGCTGTTACCAGACTGTAAACCCAAAGCCTTCCAAGGTGCTTACTAGTTGCCAAGGGGAAAAAAAAGGAAAGCCACTTTATTTCGTCATTGCACGGTTACAACGAAATGTGTTCTCTGCATGTAACCATCCTATTGTTTAGGAGCAGTGAGCAGCTGCAGTGCCCGGGGACCAACTCCAGCTCTTCTTTCCATTGCCTTGCTCAGGGGCACAGGCAGGAGTATTAACCCTAACATGCATGTCTTTTTGATGGTGGGAGGAAACCAGAGCACCCGGAGGAAACCCACGCAAAGGGGGGGGGGCATGCAAAATTCACACAGAAAGGACCTGGGACGGCCTGGGGTTCGAACCCAGGACCTTCTTGCTGTGAGGCAACAGTGCTAACCATTGGGCCACCGTGCCGAATGAAAGGAAGGAATAAGGCAGGAAAGGGAAATGGCCTGAGGGCAAATAAAGGGAGTGCTTGGTTGATGGTGCACTACTTTAAAGCCCACGTGAATGAGAAGAGCTCTTCAACTTTCTGTGTGAATTTTGGAAAGACGGGCATTTAGGGGACTGATGGATAAATGGCTGGGTACAAAGGTGAATGGACAGACAGACATATGGCAGGTTGCCAAACCTCAGGCAGAAGCTGGAAGACCGCGGTGGAGTAGAGCTTTCCAATGGCGAGAGCAATGAAGAAGATGAGTGTACAGTGCATGTGGTGTGTTGTTATGTCAGGACCAGGAAAGCTCTGGTGAGGGAGAAGCACTCAGAAAAGAAAAGCCCCAAACTGGGAGGAAGGGTGGGGGAGGAGACAGAGGGGTGAGGTGGGTAAAAACAGGCTTATACATACAAGGCAAACATCATTTCAAAGCATGATTCACAACAACAACAGCAACAAAACCCAAGAAGCCTTTCGGTTTAAAGGCTGGACACAGAGTAACCGGGGCAAGTGAGAGTTACGATAGCTGAAGGCTCTGGAATATTACAATCACCTGCAGGGAGGAATCAATACTGGGCCTATTAGTTAAAGCTACAATTCTGGATCCTGACACAGAAAAAAGTATCTTGTTCGACGCTTTCTTTCGCCGGTGTCCACGAGACAACAGATAATCCACTAACAACCGAATCATGAACACTTTGTAGTTACTGATTTTAAATGGCAACTGTGAGATAGGACTTGGGAAAAATTACATGCTGCATAGCGTTTTACATTGTAGTACACTGTAGAAGCCAAATATGAAAGATGAACCCTACACCCACAACAAAAGCGTCATGAGAACCAGAAGCCAATCTAGAAGCTAGCTGCTCGCTGCTTCCAGTATCACCAGCATAGGCAAGTCGTTCAAGATGTGCTGCAGACACCATGTTTGGTTGTAACCAATCGCCTATCAAGTTTGTTGTAGAGATGTTACAGCAGGATGAAGTCCCCATCTTCACATAGTTGCTGCTTCAGCACTTCATTACTAATTTTTATAAAGCTTAACGTCAGTTCAAACTTCAAGTCTACATTCTGGGTGCTGGCATCATGCTGCTTGCTGCTGCCACAGAAGTGGTGTCTCCTCGTAGCCGCAGCTGCTTTTGCAAGACACTTAAATACCGTATTGCCTTCAAGATCCTGCTGCTCACCTTAAAGGCCTTTAATAACCTAGCTCCTTTCTATCTTTCCGAACTCCTTCATATCCACACGCCCTCCCGCACTCTCAGATCCGCTTCAGCTCTCTAAACCATCAGCCCGCTTGACTACCATGGGGACTAGAGCTGCCCCCCACCTTGGATACCATGAGTTCTAGAGTCTTCAGTCATTCTGCCCCTCACCTCGACGACCATGGGGTCTAGAGCCTTCAGTCATTCTGCCCCTCACCTCGACTACCATGGGGTCTAGAGTCTTCAGTCATTCTGCCCCTCACCTCGACGACCATGGGGTCTAGAGCCTTCAGTCATTCTGCTCCCCACCTTGACTACCACGGGGTCTACAGCCTTCAGTCATTCTGCCCCCACCTTGACTACCATGGGGACTAGAGCCTTCAGTCATTCTGCCCACCCACCTTGACTACCATGGGGACTAGAGCCTTTAGTCATTCTGCCCACCCACCTTGACACCATGGGGTCTAGAGCCTTCACTCATTCTGCCCCCCACCTTGACTACCATGCGTTCTAGAGTCTTCAGTCATTTTGCTCCCCACCTTGACTACCATGGGGTCTAGAGCCTTCAGTCATTCCGCCCCCTGCCTATGGAACTCTCTCCCACAAGACATTCACAACACTGACTCTCTTTCAACCTTCAAATCCCATCTCAAAACGTACCTTTTCAACTGGCATATTCAGTCTGATCCACACTTCACTGAGGTTTGAGCAGATGATGGTTTTATACTTATCTGTTGTGTTAACTTTTATTGTCTACCCTGCTTTGTTTTGATTTTATGCTGTCTGATACAGTGCTGCTGTTGTTTTGTTTTTTTAACTGTGTTCTGTGAGGTGTCCTTGAGTGCTCTGAAAGCCGGGTCCAAACTGTGGACCTGAGGCACTACAGGGCAGATGTCACTTGACTTAACAGTACTTGTCGTAATATGTGGGCTGTTCCGAGTAGGGCGATCTTCTGGACTGCACGGATGTTGATGTTTCCTGGGATACAGTTGGTGAACTTTTCCATTCCCTTCTTCATGAGTCCTAGAGTTCCGATGACCACTGGTGTTGTTTCGGTCTTCATTCCCCACATCCTGTTGATTTCAATCTCCAGGTCTTTGTACTTGGTCAGCTTCTCTGTGACTTTCACTGAGGTGTTTTTTTCGGATGGTACTGCCATGTCGATGAGCATGCACTATTTCTATTATTATTTTTTTTATTGTTGGTGCAAGTGCAGGGTAGGGCAGGTGGCAGCAGTGTTTTTGGCTAACAAGCCAACCAAGCTCACAGAAGAGCTTTACAGAGAGATACTACAACATCAACAGCTAAAACCCAGTTCCAACCATGTTTGCTTTGTCTGTCTGTCTGTTTGTTGGTTTGTCTGTCAACAGGGAAGGTGTTGACACAGACAGCACTGATGACTGCTGCATCATCACCTCTGGGATCTGAAATGGTCAAACAGCAAAGCGGTTACCAGCATAACTGTTGGTGTCAATAGATGAAACAAAACGACAACCTCCAGAATTGTAGCTCTGAATAATTGGGCCCATGAGGTTTTCATGAGGGAGCCAAGACCGAAGCACCTGTGTGGTCATGGCAGGAGACGAGTTAAGTATTGAACACTGGTTTCCAGTCTGGTCTGCGGCAGGAGAAGTTTCTCTGTGGTTGAGGTTGGAAACACAACAAGGCCAGTGTAAACAGGAAGCTTTGAAAGTGAAAAAGGAAGTGCAGAAACGTACACCTCTGTGCTGTCCTGTGATTCAGCTCATCACACATGACCCCAACTGGGGATTATTAAAAGCAAGCAGATGAAACAACATGAAAACAAAAATATCTCCCAGGTATTTTTGACACTACCATCAAATGGTTACGCAACAAAAAAAAAAATTCTTCCAAAAACGTTAGACGAAAACAGGTATACAGAACACAAAACGGTGTTAGCGTGTACAGAAGAAAAAAAAAGGAAATTTCTGGATATTCCCTGAAATACACTAGAAAATAAACACACGGTGTAGCATCCTCTGAGCACAGCAGAGCTTTCTGTTTAACAAGTCATGCCGACATGAATATTCCTGCAACCAACCATAAAGCCATCATGTCTGTCCTCTTCACATCAACCTCTCGTGCTGTGACTGCAAAGCAAAAGTGAACATTTGTTCTACAAAAGAGCCAGGCAAAGAAAGAGTCATCATAATTAATGATAATATTAGAACGTCTGTTTAATCCCACAGCAACAATATTTGCTTAATGTTTGCCCTGTTTTTCTTTACAAGTGATGACTGGTTACATTGTGGTTATAACTAGTTTTGCTGGTCATGTGGCTGTGGCAGGCGTGCTGTGCCTCACCAAGGAAAACAGGCTCATGCCAGAGAGACAGGAAGTGGACCGGCACGTCAACATCAACAATTTAATTTGCCCGTTTTCTGACTTGTGTCAATCTACGTTGTACTGTGATTATTCTCCGGCTCTTGGCACTCTAAGGGCCACGACACTAAATGAGATCTCCTTGACATGCACTCTCGGCTATGATATGATATATCGTTCAGCTTTATGATGCCAGTCGGTAACAGCTGAATATATCTGCCAATCGCTGACTTTCTTCTAAATCCATCCATCCATCCATCCATCATCATCCATCCATCCATCCATCCATCATCATCCATCCATACCACTTATCCTGCTCTCAGGGTCGTGGGCTGCTGGAGCGTATATCATTGGGCAGCAGGCAGGGAGACACCCTGGACAGGCCACTAGACCATCACAGGGCTGACTGACACACACACACACACACACATTCACACCTGGGGACAATGTAGTACGGTGATTCACCTGACCTACATGTCTTTGAGTCACCTGACCTACATGTCTTTGGACTGTGGGAGGAAACCGGAGCACCTGGAGGAAACCCACACACCGTAGCGAGTGACAGGAAGTGACGTACATCTGAAAGTTAATACAACACAAGCAAGACTCTAGTCAGGAGACAACAATGCAAGTATGTGCCAAGAAAACTAGACTCGCTTCTGACAGGACACACTAGGTGACAACAGGCAGTGCACAAAGCAGTGCATAGGGTGCATGGAAGTGTTTTTTTAAAACCATGAGGTGTGGAGGGGTTCGTGAAAGAGCTGGGTCTTTAGCTTTGCTACACCTTTTCCGAGGCTGATCATCAATACTTTGTACTCGTTAGCCTAGCAGTAACAATTTTTCTTAATCAACAAATACGTGCAAAATCCTAAAAGTCAAATGTTATTTCAGAACCATTGTCCATCATACACACATCAAACTTCCTCTATCGCAGAAGACAACAGACATGCGGAAAGTTGTTCAAAACTATAATCGAAAGGCGTCCGGGTGGCATGATGGTCTATTGTGTTGCCTACCAACATGGGGATCGTCGGTTTGAATCCCCGTGTTACCTCTGGCTTGGTCGGGCGTCCCTACAGACACAATTGGCAATGTGTGCGGGTGGGAAGCCAGATGTGGATATGTGTCCTGGTCGCTGCACTAGCCCCTCCTCTGGTCGGTCGGGGCACCTGTTTGGGAGGGAGGGAAACTGGGGGGAACTGCGTGATGCTCCCACATGCTACGTCCCCCCGGTGAAACTCCTCACTGTCAGGTGAAAAGAAGTGGCTGATGACTCCACATGTATGGGAGGAGGCATGTGGTAGTCTGCAGCCCTCCCCGGATCAGCAGAGGGGGTGGAGCAGAGACCGGGATGGCTCGGAAGAGTGGGGTAATTGGCCAGATTCAATCGGGGAGAAAAAGGGGGAAAATTTAAATTATAATCCAATTTTGAGAAATTTTACATGTACTTGTAAAATGTTTGTTCAGAAGACTTGTTCACACCAGGCTAATGAGGCAAAGCAACTGGCTCCCCTCCTGAGGAGAGGAGCTGCCGGTGACCCCTGCAGACATCCAGCTGCTGAACTGAGCAAGGTTAAACTCACCATCCAACATCACATCAAGCTGTCTGAACAGACATCAAAAAAGGTGTCCGGGAGTTTATGTGACTTCATGAAAGTAGGACCCAAGTAAAAACTGAGCTCCCCCTTTAAGAGAAGCTGCCCTGGACTGCCGTTCTGTGCCAGCATGTCATAAAAACTGAATCATGTTTAAATCGAAACCAATAAAATAGTTTGCTAACCATGGAGTTATGAAGCGGCAGTGCAGCCCTGACGGCAGTCACAGCTTCCTTGAGGGGCAGAACATCACAAAAGTTCACCAAAGTCTCCAAGTCTTTCATTAGCAAGTATTTATACCCTCCACCTACTCTGCAACCAACTCTGCTCCCACACCACCGGAACTATCCGGCATGCTAACTACAGCCTACACTGACTGCAGTCCGCCTCTCCACGCACCACCCAACTGGAAGCAGATGAGAAAAGGGCTTCCAGTATACTCAAGGACGTCCAGCTGGACCTCTGCAGTCAGCACTATATATGAGGGAGACAGCGGGCTGTGGGCCAGTGGCCAGGTGGGCAGAGAGGGAAGGAGAGGAGGCGTTACTGAGCTGCTCTCCTTTCTCTGCCATACACTGTCTGCTGACTGCAGCAGGGTCGCCGGGCCTAATGGATGCTACGGTTTACCAGCCATATCGGGAAACGCAATCTGAGCCCTGGACATCTGAACCCAATAACTTTGACGCTGACCTCGCTACAGATATCGTCATGTTACACTTTTTGGGCTGAAGTGCGAGGAAGATTCTTGTTTGGCTTTTTGGTGAGTTGTCTCTGTCTGTGTTGCAACTGTGTTGCCAGCCAAGCTGTTCAAACATCATGAAAACACGATCCGGGTGAGCTTTACATTACTGCTATAAAATCATGCATTTACTCCATATGGAAATCAGCATATTCTCATGTGGAGGAAGCAGAGTAAAAGTTAGACGACTGAAAACAGATGGTTGTTAAAACAAAGCCATGAACCGCCATACAACGTCAATAAACCGGTTGCCATAACGTAGTACGCAAAGGACAATGGCTGAAAACAAAGTAAACGACCGAGTTTATTAAAAGACTGATCGCTCACCTTCAGCATCTGATGGCCTAGCGGCGGTGTCAATGCTTAGCTCCTCCTCTTTCTCTGCCCCGCAGGCGCCAGCGTCCAACTGCTGTAGCATGGTGGGACACAGCTCCTGTAAGCCTCGCCCATCCAGCCGTGATTGCTCACCGATGCTGTAAACAGCCAGTGTGTCTGCAGGCAGGCACTGCAGATGGAAACACCAAGGTCAGTCGCAGTCGAGTATACTCCTTGTCTTGTGAAGGGGCATTAATGTGCTGACTGGTCTGGATATGTGAAAATAAATAAACAAACAAACAAATAAATAAACAAATAAATACGATAGTGAAGTGGGAGGGTTTGCACTTTGACTGAATTCCTGATCGTCCGTATGCAAGTGTTCGATGATGGAAAGAGAGCCCAGGAAAGTAATGCACACATAAATTTAGAGAGAACAACCCAGAGACACAAAACACAGCCTCAGGGAGATGGACAGCTGCCATTGTGTGGTCAAGTGTGGACAGACAGTCAGTCATTCAATCTGATAATATCTACTGCCAAAACCACAAGCGTAAATCACAGCCTTTGTAAATGTACTTGTATCAGGGCACAGAGACCAGTCATGTATCGGCATTTTATTATATATAGTATATAGCTACTATATATTACTACTACTCTGGGCTGCTCCTGGTTGAACACCTGATATATCTACTATATATATATGTATATATGTATATATAGCTACTATATATTACTACTACTCTGGGCTGCTCCCGGTTGAACACCTGATACACACTCAAGAGAAAAAGAAGTTGGGGTATTTTGGTAATATCAAAATGGGCAACAAAAACAGGGGTCAAACTAAAGTCTACCCAAATCAAGTCACTCATCACTGCTGGAAAAAACCCTATTCTTTTCTGTTGTCTTTATAGACACTTTTGTGAGAAATTGTGTAAGTTTCATTTCCGCTGTAACCACAGTCAGGCAGGAACGGCCTTCTCCATTACTCTACATCTACACTAGCTGCACCGCATACGCAGCATGCCAGCTATGTAAACTGCCTCCATGGCGTGGATTCTGCCTAAACTAGTTCAAGTCAAGGGAAATACAGAATCAACTAAACACTCTCCATCATTAATATGCATTCAGAGAACACCATGAATACTCAGATTACACTTAGATTACATGTCATTGGTAAAATGTAGGTCTGCTGTGTAGGTCAACAGACTCTTTTTGCAAAACCAACCACACTTCTTATGGACCCAACTGCCTGCTACTGCATACTGTATATATTTCTTACTTCTTGTTTTGATTTCCCCCCCTTTTTCTCCCCTATTGTACCCAGCTTATTACCCCACTCTTCCGGGCTGCCCCAGTCGCTGTTCCATCCCCTCTGCTGGTCCAGGGAGGGCTGCAGACTACCACATGCCTCCTCTCACACACGTGGAGTCACCAGCCGCTTCTTTTCACCTGACAATGAGGAGTTTCACCAGGGGGACATAGCACGTGGGAGGATCACACTATTTCCCCCAGTTCCCCCTCCTCCCTGAACAGGCACCCCAAACGACCAGAGGAGGCGCTAGTGCAGTGACCAGGACACATACTCACATCCGGCTTCCCACCCACAGACACGGCCAATTGTGTCTGTAGGGACGCCCGACCAAGCCGGAGGTAATACAGGGATTCGAACTGGTGATCACCGTGTTGGTAGGCAACAGAATAGACCGCCATGCCACCCAGACGCCCCTATAGTTTTGTTATGATAATGAAAAATAATGGTTTGAAAGCCTGCGTATGAGGAATAAGCACTGTTTATGCGGCCATACACAAAACAAACAGACTTAAAGCACATAAACATGGACTAGCTCGAGGTGAGATGTGTGAGGTGAGCTGGACTAGCTTGAGGTGAGATGTGTGAGGTGAGCTGGATTAGCTTGAGGTGAGATGTGTGAGGTGAGCTGGATTAGCTTGAGGTGAGATGTGTGAGGTGAGCTGGACTAGCTTGAGGTGAAATGTGTGAGGTGTGCTGGATTAGCTTGAGGTGAGATGTGTGAGGTGAGCTGGATTAGCTTGAGGTGAGATGTGTGAGGTGAGCTGGATTAGCTTGAGGTGAGATGTGTGAGGTGAGCCGGATTAGCTTGAGGTGAGATGTGTGAGGTGAGCTGGACTAGCTTGAGGTGAAATGTGTGAGGTGTGCTGGACTAGCTTGAGGTGAAATGTGTGAGGTGAGCTGGATTAGCTTGAGATGAGATGTGTGAGGTGAGTTAGACTAGCTTGAGGTGAGATGTGTGAGGTGAGCTGGAGTAGCTTGAGGTGAGATGTGTGAGGTGAGCTGGACTAGCTTGAGGTGAGATGTGTGAGGTGAGCTGGACTAGCTTGAGGTGAGATGTGTGAGGTGAGCTGGATTAGCTTGAGGTGAGATGTGTGAGGTGAGCTGGACTAGCTTGAGGTGAGATGTGTGAGGTGAGCTGGACTAGCTTGAGGTGAAATGTGTGAGGTGAGCTTGACTAGCTTGAGGTTAGATGTGTGAGGTGTGCTGGACTAGCTTGAGGTGAAATGTGTGAGGTGAGCTGGATTAGCTTCAGATGAAATGTGTGAGATGAGCTTGAGGTGAGATGTGTGAGGTGAGCTAGACTAGCTCGAGGTGAAATGTGTGAGGTGAGCTGGATTAGCTTGAGGTGAAATGTGTGAGGTGAGCTGGATTAGTTTGAGGTGAGATGTGTGAGGTGAGCTGGACTAGCTTGAGGTGAAATGTGTGAGGTGAGTTGGACTAGCTTGAGGTGAAATGTGTGAGGTGAGCTTGACTAGCTTGAGGTTAGATGTGTGAGGTGTGCTGGACTAGCTTGAGGTGAAATGTGTGAGGTGAGCTGGATTAGCTTCAGATGAAATGTGTGAGGTGAGCTGGACTAGCTTGAGGTGAAATGTGTGAGGTGAGTTGGACTAGCTTGAGGTGAAATGTGTGAGGTGAGCTTGACTAGCTTGAGGTTAGATGTGTGAGGTGTGCTGGACTAGCTTGAGGTGAAATGTGTGAGGTGAGCTGGATTAGCTTCAGATGAAATGTGTGAGATGAGCTTGAGGTGAGATGTGTGAGGTGAGCTAGACTAGCTCGAGGTGAAATGTGTGAGGTGAGCTGGATTAGCTTGAGGTGAAATGTGTGAGGTGAGCTGGATTAGTTTGAGGTGAGATGTGTGAGGTGAGCTGGACTAGCTTGAGGTGAAATGTGTGAGGTGAGTTGGACTAGCTTGAGGTGAGATGTGTGAGGTGAGCTGGACTAGCTTGAGGTGAAATGTGTGAGGTGAGCTGGACTAGCTTGAGGTGAAATGTGTGAGGTGAGCTGGACTAGCTTGAGGTGAAATGTGTGAGGTGAGCTGGACTAGCTTGAGGTGAGATGTGTGAGTTGAGCTAGACTAGCTCGAGGTGAAATGTGTGAGGTGAGCTGGACTAGCTTGAGGTGAGATGTGTGAGGTGAGCTGGACTAGCTCGAGGTGAAATGTGTGAGGTGAGCTGGATTAGCTCGAGGTGAAATGTGTGAGGTGAGCTGGACTTGAAATGCTTCCCTACATGGACTCCTTTTCCATTACAACAGGCAGACGACTGACAACTAAAAGGACAGTTAAGTCTGCCTTTCCACAAATGAGAACACCTGTACAAGTACAGCTGGAAAACCTGGCTGCTGATATTAGATGACACGTCTTCTGCGACACACCGGTATCTCTAAAGTCTGCCTGGAAACATGTGGGCGACATCATCAGCCTTGCTGCTCGTCGGTCCTCATAACAGCAGAATATAAATTAGAGAATTGGGTATTGCGACAGTCAGTGCCTCGAGGCCTTAGTTGCACCCGTTCTCTCAGTTAAGGCACGTGGGTCTCTCTCTCTCTCTCTCTCTCTCTCTCTCTCTCTCTCTCTCTCTCTCTCTCTCTCTCTCTCTCTCTCTCTCTCTCTCTCTCTCTCTCTCTCTCTCTCTCTCTCTCTCTCTCTCTCTCTCTCTCTCTCTCTCTCTCTCTCTCACACACACACACACACACACTCACTCTCTTTCTTTTGCCCTTTCACGTCACAAAGCATACAGACATCCCATGGAGGCAGCAACAGTCCATGAAATACATGTGTGTTTTGGTGTGGAAATGAGCTGAATCCAGAGGAGCTGAACTACTCATCATCTCACCCTTCTGTTCATTATCAACGTCTCACTTGAATATGACCCTGCCACTACTGATCAAGCTAAATCCACTCACAGCAGATCAGAGCATCAGCGAGCCAGAGCTGGGCAGCATTAAGCTTGGGAAATATGCAGACTATTCCAGCTATCTGGCATGGGCGGCTCCTTGTTCTCCTAGTCCGGCCTAGACTGTACCACCTACACCAACAAGAAGACCACCACCACAGCATCTATCAACAGAGATCAAACTCACAGAGGATAGGGAGAGTCACTCTCTTAAAGTATGGGAGTTTGGGGGCATCTGGGTAGGGTAGCAGTCTATTCCGTTGCCTACCAGCACAGGGATCGCCAGTTCGAATCCCTGTGTTACCTCTGGCTTGGTTGGGCATACCTACAGAAAAGAAGCGGCTGGTGACTCCACATGTATCAGAGGAGACACTTGGTAGTCTGCAGCCCTCTCCAGGTCAGCAGAGGGGGTGGAGCAGGAACCGGGACGGCTCGGAAGAGTGGGGTAATTGGCCAGATAAAATTGGGGCGAAAAAATCCAAAAAACAGTATGATACTTTAAGGTAGTGACATCTGTGACTCTGGCGTCATTTGCAGAACTCAATTTGTTTCAGCGTTCCCCCCATCTGGTCAACACTGCTGTGCGAATTGACTCTGCTTCAAGCCCGTTTGTTACAGATGTTACATAACACAGATGTTTCGTTTGCATTAGTCTGGTTATTGTTGCACAGAGGAACCAAATCACATTTCACCACTAAACTCTACACTGTCTCAAACAACAAAGCTAGATGGCCACCCCTGGTAAGAGCTGGTGGCTATAATGGTGGTCTCCAACCCTGCTCCTGGTAAGAGCTGGTGGCTATAATAGTGGTTTCTAACCCTGCTCCTGGGAAGAGCTGGTGCTTATAATAGTGGTCTCCAACCCTGCTCCTGGTAAGAGCTGGTGCCTATAATAGTGGTCTCTAACCCTGCTCCTGGGAAGATCTGGTGCCTATAATAGTGGTCTCCAACCCTGCTCCTGGGAAGAGCTGGTGCCTATAATGGTGGTCTCCAACCCTGCTCCTGGGAAGAGCTGGTGCTTATAATAGTGGTCTCCAACCCTGCTCCTGGTAAGAGCTGGTGCCTATAATAGTGGTCTCCAACCCTGCTCCTGGGAAGAGCTGGTGCTTATAATAGTGGTCTCCAACCCTGTTCCTGGTAAGAGCTGGTGCCTATAATAGTGGTCTCCAACCCTGCCCCTGGTAAGAGCTGGTGGCTATAATAGTGGTCTCGAACCCTGCTCCTGGTAAGAGCTGGTGGCTATAATAGTGGTCTCTAACCCTGCTCCTGGGAAGAGCTGGTGCCTATAATAGTGGTCTCCAACCCTGCTCCTGGTAAGAGCTGGTGCTTATAATAGTGGTCTCCAACCCTGCTCCTGGTAAGAGCTGGTGCCTATAATAGTGGTCTCCAACCCTGCCCCTGGTAAGAGCTGGTGGCTATAATAGTGGTCTCTAACACTGCTCCTGGTAAGAGCTGGTGCCTATAATAGTGGTCTCGAACCCTGCTCCTGGTAAGAGCTGGTGGCTATAATAGTGGTCTCTAACCCTGCTCCTGGTAAGAGCTGGTGCCTATAATAGTGGTCTTCAACCCTGCTCCTGGTAAGAGCTGGTGCCTATAATAGTGGTCTCCAACCCTGCTCCTGGGAAGAGCTGGTGCCTATAATAGTGGTCTCTAACCCTGCTCCTGGGAAGAGCTGGTGCTTATAATAGTGGTCTCCAACCCTGCCCCTGGTAAGAGCTGGTGCCTATAATAGTGGTCTCTAACCCTGCTCCTGGTAAGATCTGGTGCCTATAATTGTGGTCTCCAACCCTGCTCCTGGTAAGAGCTGGTGGCTATAATGGTGGTCGCCAACCCTGCTCCTGGTAAGAGCTGGTGGCTATAATAGTGGTCTCTAACACTGCTCCTGGTAAGAACTGGTGCCTATAATAGTGGTCTCCAACCCCGCTCCTGGGAAGAGCTGGTGCTTATAATAGTGGTCTCCAACCCTGCTCCTGGTAAGAGCTGGTGCCTATAATAGTGGTCTCCAAACCTGCCCCTGGTAAGAGCCGGTGGCTATAATAGTGGTCTCCAAACCTGCCCCTGGTAAGAGCCGGTGGCTATAATAGTGGTCTCCAACCCTGCCCCTGGTAAGAGCCGGTGGCTATAATAGTGGTCTCCAACCCTGCCCCTGGTAAGAGCCGGTGGCTATAATAGTGGTCTCCAACCCTGTCCCTGGAGCACCACCATCCTCAAGTTCAAGACAAGTTCAACATTATTGTCATGTGTATTTGAATACAATGAAATTCTTATGCTTTGGCTCTCCCTGCCTTAACACAACAGACAAAAGATGCCCCCCCCAAACCCCCCCCACCACCACCACAGACCTACATAGACTATGTACGCAGAATTCATATATACTTACAGCGATAACAACAGATTACATTTATGTAGCGCTTTATCTAGACACCCGAAGCACCTCACATTGAAGGGGGAAAACTCACCTCAACCACCACCATGTTTAGTACCCACCTGGATGATCTACAATATAGAAAGGACACAATAACGCAACAATCTAAGGCCCACATGGCCAGCAGCCATACCAACATGTATGGCTGCATGTATGGTGGGCCAGTAGGGGGTGGTCTTCCCTCTGGTTCTAATCTAAAAAATATATATATATATAATAATAAAACACACAAAAAATCCCAATGCCCCAGTGCAGTGACGGGGACACTGTGGTGTAGGAGACGCTGTCCATCGGGTGAGACATAAAACCAAGGTCCTGACTCACAGTGGTCATTAAAGATCCCATGGCACTTACTGCAAAGAGGAGGTACCCCGGAGTCCTGGCAAAATTCCAAACCTGGCTCTCTCCATCTGGCCACTTGAACATCCCCCATGTAACTGGCTCAATGATTCCTCCCTCTCCACCCCAAGCTGATGTGTGGTGAGCGTTCTGGTGCAAAATGGCTGCCGTGCACCACCCAGGTGGTGCTACACATTGGTGGTGGCTGAGGTGAGTTACCCCCTTCACTGTGAAGTGCTTTGAGTGTCTAGATAAATGCAATCCATTATTACTATATGGGTGCATCAGCTGTTCAGCAACCTGACTCTGTGGAAAGAAACCACTACGGAGACGGGTGGTGTGATTTGAACATGGGAGATTGCAGTCAGTTGGTAAGCGATTTGAAACTTTGTTTTGAGTTTTGATTCGGATTCAGGTCGTTATCAGGCTTTGTTGGGCTGAGCACTTGCTAGTTTCACTCTATGAGCTTCAGTAGGTGGGTCAGCTGATGCGGGTTGCGCCCTCTATTGCTTCCTTTGTTGTGAAAATCAAATGGGGCAGGTTCCGCCATGGTACTTCCTGGTATTTAAACACACAGCTGCGTTGCAGTGTCAGCTCTTGTGTGTCAGCCTTCATTGGGTAAAGACTAAACTGGGAAAGACTTGCGAGTCTACGTGTGTGAGTCCACTGAGCAAGAACACTGACTGGCAATTCCATTTTCTACTATTTTATCTCGCCGCCTGCCTCACCCACCATGTGCTATAAAGACTGTCATTCAAGGTTATCGAAAAAAATCACACCTGTCGCAGATAATGCAACCCTGAGAACCTCTATTCAGTCAGGAGAGCCTCCTCCTGTCAAGTCCATTTTATTTGTGTAGCCCAATATCACAAATGTGCCTCAAGGGACTTTACAGCAACACAACAGCCTGTCCTTAGACCCTGGCATCGGATAAGGAACAACTCCCTAAAACCCTTTAACAGGGAGAAAAAACAGGAAGAAAGCTCAGGCAGAGCACCAGAGGAGGATCTTGCTCCCAAGACGCACAACGTGCAATGATGTTGTGTTTACACAACTTACACAATACACCATGGAAAGAGGATAAGACAATTATAATGGACTTATAAAATATATGAAGAATATGATGAGCAGGATGCCAAGCAGTGTCCAGATGCCACTGGAACGGTCCAGGACCCGAGCCACGCGACCACCATGTAAAAAAACAAAAACATTTGTCACACATCTTAGTGAGAGAAGGATATAACATGAAAACAGGATAACAACATTATATGGATTTATAAGATATATAAAAAGAAAATGTGATTAGGGGATGCCAAGCAGCGCCCAGGTGGTGACCACCGTCACCATGGAGACCTGGGAGGAGGACAGACTGCATGTGCACACAAGGGAGACTCACATCACACCATTCACACACACAAGAAGAGGAAGGAGAAGACATCCTTCACAGAGAGAGAAAAGACATGTGAGAGAAGAAAACAGTTGCAATTAGTAATAATCTATACTCTGTAATCTATACTCGATAATCTCGTCGGCAGAACAGTGGTTGGTAAATTCATTGAGACAGATACCGACCCGCCATCCAGTACAGGTTGTGAAGCACTCAACTTAAAGACAACTAATTGTAAACTATGGCAAAAAGATGAGTTTTAAGTTTGGACTTAAAGGACTCAACAGACTCTGACTGTCTGATGGCAGCAGGCAGGTTATTCCACAACAATGGAGCCCGATAGGAAAAGGCCCTGCTGCCACCAGCTGACTTCTTTTTAACTGGGGGTACACACAGGAGCCCTGTATTTTGAGAACGAAGAGCTCGAGATGGCATGTAAGGTTTAAGGAGATCAGACAGGTAGGATGGAGCAAGCCCATTTAGGATTTTATAAGTCAGCAGAAGCACCTTGTATTCTGATCTAACATGGATAGGAAGCCAATGAAGGGAGGCAAGAATTGGTGTAATATGGTCAAATTTCCTAGTTTTAGTTAGGGTTCTAGCAGCAGCATTCTGAACCATCAGAAGACTTTTAGTACCAGAATGTGGCAGAGCTGAGAACAGAACATTACAGTAATCAAGTCTGGATGAAAGAAATGCATGTATTAGAATCTCTGCGTCAGCCATGGAGAGAAAAGACCGAATTTTAGCTATGTTACGTAAGTGAAAAAAGGCGGTCTTGGTGTTCTACTCCTCTACTCGCTCCTCCTTTACTTTTGGCTTATGGAATGGCCAATTGGCTGTAAATAAAACAATTTATCAAAGCACTTTCTAATCTGTCACATTCAGGTACTAGCCCTGACCGAAACCTGGATACGTCCAGAAAACACCGCCACGCCAACCGCAGTCTCTGTTGACTCTGCTTTCTCACACACACCCTGTCCTGTTGGGTATGGAGGCGGTATGGGTATCCTCATGTCTAAAGACTGGAAATTCATTAAGCTTTCTCCGCTAAGCAACAACTCCTCCTTTGAATACCATGCAACCAGGGTTACTGCTCCTCTTCCGCTGTTTGTGGTTGTCATATACTGCCCACCGGGGTGTCACCTGGGGAACTGTGTAGTCCAACTAGACACTTCACTCTCAGCCATTCCTGACGATGACATGCCACTGTCTAACATGGGAGACATGGATATCCTTACTGACAAAACCCAAGCAACTGAATTCTTGTCTCTTCTGTCCTTTTTCTTTTTAAAGACTTATTTACTGACAACGCACCAAACAAGTACATTGTCATTTTTGTTTTAAGTACAAAATACAACAATAGGAAATAGAGGAAAAAAATACAGAGAAAAGGGGAATACCAAACAAAATAAAATAAACACTCCCTCCCACCCACCCCATCCCAAGAATGGTACAATGCTCAACATCATTCACAATTTCAAGTCCTTTAACGATATGTTAAGGAAAAAAATACAACAGCAGTTCTAATAAGTGAATCAATCAAGTGGATTTATTGAAGGGGGAGAGTCCAAGAAAGAAGGAGTCCCAGATTTTATTAAATATTGCAAGTTTTCTCCTGACATTGTACAGCATCTTCTCTGGAGTGCAATCTGATGAAAGTTCATTCAGCCAGTGCTTTCATGTTGGTGAGTTTTCTGATTTCCAATTTATAAGTATAATTTTTTTCCCCGCGGTGCTGGCAAGTAATACAAAATACTTCTTATGGTGAGTTACTGTTAGCATGTCAGCTTCACCCAATAACCAAATCCTGGGATCATATGCTATTTCATACTCTGTGGTATCTGAAACAGTGGTTATAATGAACTTCCAGAACTCTTCCAGGTAAGGGCCACTCCAGAGCATATGGAGCAGATTGCCTTCAGTTATCTTACACCTCTAGCACACGGCGGATATATTCCCATCAATCCTGTGCAGGGTGAGATATGTTCTGTGAAAAATATTAAATTGCATTTGCCTATGTTTTGTCTAGAACTTTTTGAGATCTTTCCAAAATATTTTGCCAATCAGGGTCGACGTAGTTGCATTCTAGGTCTGTTTCCCATTTGTGTTTAATAGACAACCTATCATAGCTTGGTAGATTTCTATTTAGAATGTTGCAAATTGGGGATATCAGCCCCCCCCTAGCAGAGGAGACTGGTATGTTGCGCAAATGACCCTCTAGGGGTGATTCATTTGGAATAAATGGGAAATCTATAGAATTGTCTTGGACCCAGTGACTGATTTGAAGGCATTTAAAGAGATTGTGTCTTTGCAAATTAAATTTGGAAGATAGTTGTTGAAATGTAGACAGTATATTGCCACTATATAAGTCTTCAACAGTTTTGATCCCATATTGACCCATTTCTTTAATGTTCCATCAGCTATAAGATTTTGAATGTTGGGGTTATTCCAGAAAGTCTTTCTTAGTAATGAGAGATCTATTCCCAAAATTGTGTGAGACTCCTGCCATGCCCCAAAGGTGTTCAAAATTATGGGGTTCTTTGTGATTGATGAGAGGCTTTTCTTAATGCCCAAGAAAGGAATTATTTTCAAAGAAGTAGTATTCAGCTCATGTTGTTCTATAGATAGCTATCTAACCGCATCACCCTCAGCGTGTGACCAAATCCATATCGGCCAGAACTGAGATGCCAGACAGTAGCATCGGAAATTGGGAACGTTTAAACCACCTTTAGTCTAAGGGGCCTGGAGAGTCGAGTTTTACTCTAGGGATTTTATTTTGCCATAAAAATGTGGTGATAGCTTTGTTAAGTTCATTGAAAAAGCTCTTGGGGACTCTCAAGAGGGATACAAATAAAAAGTAGGTAAGCTTTGGTAATACATTAATTTTAATTATGTTCACTCTACCGATTAGGGACAGAGGCAAGTTGGTCCATCTCTGAATGTCTGTCTTAATTTTCTCCAAGAGATTCAAATAGTTGTCTTTGAGCACTTTGTCATGGTGTTTTCTGATGTTTATGCCCAGGTATTTAAAACCATAAGGATATACCTTCAGTGGTTCAGTGAGTGTACTAATGTTCAGGTCCTGTGTGTTTAAAGGCAGAAACTCACTCTTAAATAAGCTCTTAAATAAGTTTATTTTGTATCCTGAGACTGCACTATATTCTTGTAGACAATGACAAAGTGGAGGGACCGAATCAGCTGGGTCAGTTAGGTATGTTAAAACATCATCTGCGTAGAGATATTTTGTGCTCAGAAGTCCCAAATTTGATACCAGAGATGGCTGTATTGGCTCGAATGGCAATAGCGAGTGGTTCGATGGCAAGCGTAAATAACAATGGCGAGATGCAACAGCCCTGTCAGACCCCTCTAGAGAGCAAGAAAGCATCTGACAGGACCCCATTAGTTAAGATTTCAGCCTTAGGGGCATTAAAAAGCGGTTTGGGCTATTGGATGAATCGCTCCCCGAAATTCATGGCTTCTAGTATTTGAAACGTAAAGCTAGGCTCAATCCTGTCAAATGCCTTGTCAACATCCATTGATATTATCAGCATGGGTTCCTTTTTCCTCTGTGCATAGTCCACTATATGAAATAACCGGCGAACACTGTCTGACCCTTGTCTAATCTTAACAAATTCTGCTTGGTCAGGATGAATTATCTTCGACATAATGTCTTCTAATCTGGTAGCCATTAATTTGGAAATATTCTTATAGTCAGCTCAACAGGATTAGAGGCCTGTAGGAGTCACACCTCTGTCGATCCTTATCAGGTTTTGGTAGCAGTGTTATAGTTGCTAATTCTAGAGTGCCTGGCAAAGTTTGATTGTCCAAAGCTTCTTTAATCATACTTGTTAGAGGAGACAACAGTTTATCTGAAAATATTTTAAAATATTTGATTGGGAAGCCATCTGACCCTGGGGCTTTATTATTCTGCACTGACTTCATGGCCAGGAGAACCTCCCCCTCAGTTATTTCAGCATCCAGCTGATCTTTATCTTCTGCATTAATCTGAGGAAGAGGTAAACCTTCCAGAAATCGCCCTGCTGCAATATCCGTGGTGTTGTGATCCGATCCATACAGTGTTTCATAAAACTTTTTGAATTCCGCTTTTCTCTTTTCTTTTAATTTCTGTGCACTGTAGGATAAGGTACATCCCCTCATAAATGCCTTGACAGCCTCCCAAATATTTGCATGAGACGCTGAATTCCGATTGGCCTCAAGGAATATGTCAATTTGGGAGTTCATAAATACAATGAATTCTGGGTCTTTCAGCATAAATCTTTTAAATTTCCATCTCTGACAGGATGGTTGTACAGGCTCCATTACCCAGGTCATCTTCAATGGATTATGACCTGATAGTTCAGCAGCCAGATAAATGCAATCCTTTACCCTTGCGAGTATATTTTGGGGGGCTAAAAACATACCTATTCTAGAATAACAATTATGGACCTTAGAGAAAAAGGAGAAATCTTTCTTGTTAGGGTTGAGAGTATGCCAAATACCAAATATCCCTAGTTCTTTTATGCTGTGATTCAAAATTGAAGCTGCCTTAGATGGTATAAGTGCCTTGGGCAGTGAGTGGTCAATAGCTGGGTTAAGGACCAGATTAACGTCTCCACCAATAAGGCAGGGACCCTCAAGCGCCGCTAGTCTTAGAAGTAGGTCATTAAAGAAGGCTGGGTTGTCATAGTTGGGACCATATATATTTACCAATGTCACCATATTTAAAGCACAACCAGTAAGCAGGAATCTACCATTCATCTTTTTCAACTGAGTTCAATTTAAACACTATGTTTTTGTTTACAAGTACAGCAACCCTTCTTGCTTTAGAGGTAAAAGAGGAAAAAAGACATGTCCTATCCAGTCCCTCTTAAGTTTCAAATGTTCCATATCAGTAAGGTGTGACTCTTAAATGAATGCAATACTTGTAGATAGCTTCTTTAAGTAATACTTTTCTTCCTCTTTATCAGAGTTGATTCCCTTTACGTTCCAAGAGACGCAAGTTAGTTGACTAGTCATGTAAGTATGTAAAAAGTATTAACCATTTAACATTGTACCACGTAAATATTGCCGTTTCTGAAAACAATGGAGAGCATATAAAGTAACCATTCCAATCCCCAAAATAGACACCCCAACCCCCCCCCGAAAAAACAAAAACAAACAAACAAACAAAGACAGGAACATTAGGTGGGCTACTCTTGTTAACTATACGTAGGGTAGCTACTTGTAGATAGCTTCTTTAAGTAATACTTTTCTTCCTCTTTATCAGAGTTGATTCCCTTTACGTTCCAAGAGACGCAAGTTAGTTGACTAGTCATGTAAGTATGTAAAAAGTATTAACCATTTAACATTGTACCACGTAAATATTGCCGTTTCTGAAAACAATGGAGAGCATATAAAGTAACCATTCCAATCCCCAAAATAGACCCCCCCAACCCCCCCCCCCCGAAAAAAACAAAAACAAACAAACAAACAAAGACAGGAAAATTAGGTGGGCTACTCTTGTTAACTATACGTAGGGTAGCCTCTCCAGTTGCTGTAAATGTTAAACTATTCAACCTCAATTCGTGATGAAAGGATGACCTGGTTTTCCTAATGTGTGAGTCTATCCAGCCACTCCACGAGGCTGGGAGCATCACGTCAGTGGCATTATTCAGAATGGACCATGGGCTTAGTAAGTAAAAATCGACTGCCCACAATCATTTGAAAGCCAGGTCCACCTTATCAATAGTCATGCTTGGTAGTTAAGAAACCAATTAGGATAATTAAGAAATCAAAGCACAATTAAAATGTAAAGCAAAACATTCTGGAATCAACACAGCGACTTTAAATCTGAAATAACAACCATCATGAGCCTAACGAGAAAAGAATCCTTGTTTGTTAAATGTAGGCTGGGTTGCAGCGCTAGTTGCCATACTTAGTTTTTCTGCCGCCATCAAGTGGCCCAAACTACAGTGTCTCCTAGCATCATTCTTCTCCAGCTTAAAAACAGCTAAAACCACTTACTATCAGAACTGTGGTAACACTGATGTTCAAAAAATGTTTTCTGCTTTTAACTCACTCCTCCATCTGCCTCCTCCTCTGACCTCTACTCTGCTCACTTCATACATGTTCGTCTCATACTTTACTAGGTTTCTGCCATCAGTAACCAGTTCTCTAAGCCTGACCAACTCTGTCTGCCTCTGCCAGCTAACAGTGCCTCACTCACCTCATTCTCCCCCTTGACCGAGGAGGAAGTCTCCAAGCTTCTGCTGGACTCTTGTCCCACTACCTGTCTGCTGGACCTGATACAATCCAACCTCCTACAGACCATTTCCCCCACACTCAACCTCGCAGTCACACACATCAGCAACTCCTTGCTTACAATGAGTGTTGTTCCTCACGGCATTTAATCAAATTTGGGTCACCCACTGCTCAAAAAACCTACACTCAACCCAGCCCAGGTTGAAAACTACAGACCGGTTTCACTCCTACCCTTTCTATCAAAAATACTTGAGCATACGGTCTTTAACCAAGTCTCTGAATTCCTTTCTGAGAGCCATCTGTACGGTCCGAATCAGTCTGTCTTTAAGTGGGGTCACTCTACCAACACTGCACTCCTGTCGGTAATGGAACCACTGTGTTTGCTGCCTTTGACACTGTTAACCACCGAATCCTGCTCGCCACACTCACTGACCTTGGTATCGCAGGATCTGCCCTCTGCTGGTTCATGTCCTACCTCTCAGGGAGATCTTTCCTTGGAGGGGAACCGTGGCCAAACTGCACAGCTTATCTGCAGGGGTGCCTCAAGTGTCAGTGCTCAGTCCACTTCTCTTCTCAGTATACACCACCTCACTTGGTGCAATCACCTGCTCCCATGGTTTCTCATACCATTGCTATGCTGACGATAGCCAGCTCTTCCTATCATTCCCATCAGACAACCTCACAGTCTCTGCACGGATATCGTCATGCCTTACAGATATCTCTGCATGGATGAAAGAATGCCGCTGTCTTCTTAACCTATTGAAGACTGAGCTCCTTGTCATCCCAGCCAGTCCATTCCTACAACAACAGATCAATATCCAGCTCGGATCAACCCAACTCATGCCTGCAAAGTCTGCCTGAAACCTGGGTGTCATGATTGATGATCAACTAACCTTTAAGGTTCATGTGGCCTCGATTACTCGGTCATGCCAATTTGCCCTGTACAACATCAGGAAAATTAGACCCTAACTGTCTGAGCATGCAGCACAACTTCTGGTACAGTCCCTTGTAAGATCACACATTAACTACAGCAACTCCTTACTGGCAAGTCTCCCTGCATGCACTTTCAAACCTCTGCAAATGATCCAGAACGCGGCGGCGTGTCTGGTCTTCAACCAACCCAAAACAGCACATGTCACTCCACTGTTCATCTCTCTCTACTGGCTCCCAGTAGCTGCCCGTATCAAATTCAAAACATTGATGCTCACTTACAAAATGGCAACTAAAATGACTCCCGCCTACCTGAACACACTCATTCAGGTCTACACTCAGTTCTGCTCACTATGCTCTACCAGTGAAAGGCACTTGGCACTTCCGCCAGAATGAGGCCCTAAGTCACTAGTCAGACTCTTCTCTTCTGTAGTTCCCCAGTGGTGGAACGAGTTACCAAACTCCATTCGATCCACTGAGTCCATCTCCATCTTTAAGAAGAAGCTAAAAAACCAGCTCTTTCATGACCACCTCCACACCTGATGGTATGGTATTAGTAAAAACACACCAAAAAAAACAAAACAAAAACAAACAAACAAAAATGCTTCTCTGCACCCTATGTATTGCCTTTGTGCACTGCCTGTTGACCCCTATGTCCTATTGGACTTGAACCTAGTTTTTTTGGCACTTTTTTGCATTGGCGTCTCCTGACTAGATCCTTGCTTGTGTTGTACTAACTCTCAGATGTACGTCGCTTTGGATAAAAGCAACTGCTAAATGAAATTGTAACACTGTAATCGTAACATTTGATGCTCCAATAATGTTTTTTAGATGGAAGGCGAGAGAACAGAACATGAGTGGGGTGACTGGTGTCCTTAATGAAGTTTTGGGCTTTCCTTTTGCAGTGAGTGGTGTAAATATTATGTAGTTGTGGTAGTTCCATGCCAATGACTTTTTGCTGCTGTCTTTACAGTCCTTTGAAGTAATCTGCAGTCCTGAACAGTCAGGTTGCCAAACCACACTGTGATACTGCCTGTTAAGATACTCTCAATGGTACTGCGATAAAAGTTCTTAAGAGTTTTCGTACTCAAACCAAATCTCTTGTGACACCTCAGAAAATACAGTCTCTGCTGTGCCTTGTTGAAATGGCAATAGGTGTTGAGAAACCATGTGAGGGCTGCTGTGTAAACCGAGAAAACAACTCTACAACTCTTTCCAAAATTTTGGAATTGAAAGGTAGGCCTGATTTTATTTTCACAAACCAATGATTATGTTGTAAAGAAAAAAATCACCCCCTCCCTGTACATATTTTTTCCTGTGTTCTGTTCTTTCTTTTCTATAAGTGGATAAAAAAAATTGTTTATACAAAAAAGTACCAGCATACAGAGCAAAGACGTTCTCAAAAATGCTTTCTTAAATGAAGCTGGTAAAGAATATTCGCATCTATTTAATTTGTCAGACCAGCCTGATTAAGGTGTGTCGTGGAATCTGTGTAGATGCATTGTTGTCCCAAAGCAAAACACCAAAGTATGAAAGTCATTCTGGATGTTTAGCTGTTTGTACCAAGATTATTCATGTAGGGACGTCTCTTTCGTTTCCAGATTTGAGTTGTAGAATGGCTCACTTGCTGCTGACTCCTTCAAGGACTGGTGATGTGCTGACGGACTGTACAATCATTAATGTTGCAAATGCTGCAGAGATGATGCTGTGCTTTTGTTAACTCATTGCCGTTTAGTTCTTACATTACATCACAGTCATTTAGCCGACGCTTTTATCCAAAGTGACTTACAATGAGTGCATTTTATGTAGGAAATCAGGAGAACTACTAGTCATCAGTGGTCATAGGTGCATCTTCTCTCTAAACAAGCATCTAAGAGCAAAACCAGTGCTAAAGTAAAAGCGCAAGAAAGATATTTTTTTAATGAGTGAATACAATAAGTGCTAAGAGCAAGTAACAGGGTAGTAGTTCTTGAAGAGGGGAGTTTTCAACATGTGCCGAAAGATGGGCAGCGACTCCGCTGTCCTGACATTAGTGGAGAGTTCATTCCTTCACTGTGGGGCCAGGACAGAAAAAGAGCCGTGACCGGGCTGATCAGCAGCAGGGGCCTCTGAGCGACGGGGCAACCAGGCGTCCCGAGGCAGCAGAGCGAAGTGGTAGGGTGGGGGTGTAGGGCTTGACCATGGCCTGGAGATAGGAAGGAGCTGTTCCTTTCACTGCCCTGTAGGCTAGCACCAGAGTCTTAAACTGGATGCGAGCAGCTACTGGGAGCCAGTGTAGGGACATGAGAAGGGGAGTTGTGTGGGAGAACTTAGGGCGGTTGAACACCAGACGAGCTGCAGCTTTGTGAACAAGCTCCAGAGGTCTGATGGCCAACGCTGGGGCGCCAGCAAGGAGGGAGTTGCTGTAGTCCAACCGGGAGATGACCAGAGTCTGGATGAGCACCTGTGCTGTCTCGTCGGTGAGGAATGGACGAATCTTACTGATGTTATGGAGGCAAAAATCTGCAGGAGCGAGCAACCAATGCAACGTTTGCAGCAAACAACAGTTGCTCGTCCAGGATCACACCCAGATTCCTCGCAGTCCAAGTTGGCATCACCACAGTGTTGTCAATGGTGATGGCCAAGTCTCGGTGCAGGCAACTTTTCCCCGGGAGGAGCATCAGCTCTGTCTTGTCCAGATTGAGCTTCAGGTGGTGTGTCGCCATCCACTCCGAGATGTCAGTCAAGCATGCAGCAATGTGTGTCTCTACTTGTGTGTCAGAGGGAGGAAAGGACAAGATCAGCTGGGTGTCATCGGCATAACACTGGTAAGAGAAGTCATGCAAGCGAATAACAGAACCCAAGGATGTCGTGTACAGTGAGAACAGGAAAGGACCCAGAACCGAACCTTGTGGAACATCTGTAGTCAGTCTGCAAGGCTCCGACACAGATCCCCTCCATGTCACCTGGTAGGAGCGACCCATCAGGTAGGATGCAAACATTGAGAGTGCAGTTCGTGCAGTAGTTGTTGTTTATGTTTGTTTTGGGTTTTTTTTCTCTTTCTTTTTTCTCTTTCCTTTTTTGGTCTTTTGTACTTTATCATTTGCATTTATGTTCCTTAAAGAAACTCAATAAAAACTTAATAAAAAGAAAAAAAGAAAAGTAGGGTGGAGCTTGGTCTATAGTTATTGAGAAACCCCACTTCAAAATTTGGTTCCTTTTAAGAAGTTTAACTATGGCAGTTTAAAAACTAGTGGGAACACTTGCAGGGGTAAGAGATGAATTTATAATACTTAGTATCAGGGAACCACCAAAGTTCTTTGAAAAGTTTAGCAGGGAGCGAGTCAAGAAGGCAAGTAGAAGGTTTGGCTGCCAAGGTCAGCTTGGACAATGTTTCCAGAAGGGATGTCCCAATCAACCCCCCCCCCCATACCGAACTAAAATTTTCAATATGTAGTATAGCAAGAATGATCAGAGAGAGCAACATCAGTTACAACCTTAGTAATGTTCATATCCTTGGAGATGAGTAAGTCCAGAGTGTGCCCTGTCACATACTGAGTCAGTCCATAGTTATCAAGAACACAACACACACACTTCTTTAGTCTCTCTATCTTGGGGATTGTCAACATGAATATTTAAATCACCAACAATAACTACACAGTCAAAGTCAATACAGATTATAGACAGCAGTTCAGTGAAACTATTAAAATTGCACAGTAATTATGTGGCCTATAGATATTTAGAAATGTAGCTCAAAAAGAGGAATTCAACTGAAGAGCCACATATTAAAAAGAAGCGAAATTTCCGCAAGATATCTTCTTGCATTGGCGGTAATGAAATAAAATGTCAACTCCATCTCCTTTATTATGCATTCTAGCTTCACTCATAAAAATGAAGTTGGGAGGGGTTTACTCAATAAGAACAGCTGCACTGTTATCTTGGTCAAACAAGGTAATGTGGCAGGAGTCCATTAACCTGGACATGGCTGTTCAAGGCTGTTGCAGAGGGAGACATGACTAACATCTCAAAAGATTCAAATTAGGTATTAGATTTTGAGCAAAGATTTAAGATAGAGTTGTAAATTAGGGCAACATCCCCACCTTGTTTGGTTGCTCAAACAGCACGAGCACATGTGTAGTCAGGTGGTGAGGCATCATTTAGTGGTAAGAAAACGTTTGGTTTCACCCAAGTTTCTCATAAGCCAAGCATATCAAAACTATGCCCCAAGATTAAGTTATTTAACAGCATCACTTTGCTAGACCCCCACGACCCTGAGAGCAGAATAAGTGGTTCAGATCGTGGATGGATGGACTTTGCTAGACAGTGATCTGGTATTGATAAAGCCAATTTTCAGGAGTTGTGTAATACTAGAGTTTGCTGAGATAGGCCTTTGATTGGGGCTAGCAGTGGATGAGGTCATTTTAATTGGGGCATGATGTCTAAGAGTAGCAAGAGAGGAATTGGGAAGCCTGCATACACACTGAAGAAGGGATACAGTTGTGATTTGGTGAGATGATTTGTGATACACATTGCCACTGCCAGAAGTAGATATAGTAATTAGACTGTTGTGGTTAGCTTTTGGTGTGCAAGAAAACTTGCGTGTGACACGGCAAAGTAAGGAGACAGTCTCAACCTGATAAACTACATTATCAATCTGATGACCTACACTACAGCCCCTTTCCCACTGGACAAAAAAAAAACCCAAAACACTAAAGGTTACAGTCGGCATTCATTCCCGGGACAAATAACTGCAGTAGTCATGGGTATTTATCGGCTCCAGCTCCGATCAGCAGCGATGGAAAAATTACAACTGGGTAGACACATTAATTTTGGCCCCTTTTCTGGTGCATTTGTGGCATCGAACCTGACACACCAGAAAAAAACAAAAAACAAAGGCATACTCATCTACTGGCAATGGGAAAGGAGCCAATCACCTATTTTTAGCGGGTTTTCCCGCATTTGAAAAAACCTGCAAATATGCGATAATTTTCGCCCCTTTTCCGGTCCGTTTGTGAGGTCAAACATGACACACCAGGAAAAAAAAACAGAAAGGCATACTCATCTACTAGCAATGGGAAAAGAGGTAATCGCCTATTTTTAGCGGGTTTTCTCACGTTTAAAAACCCCACATATATCAGGTCAGGAGACACCATCAAGAAGGAGATAGTCTGAATCTAATAAACTACAATATCTATCTGATGGCCTATACTAATCAGGTCTTGATGAGCAGGTAATTTATAGAATCAAGTGTGTTATAAACTATGGTTAGAATGAAAACCAACAGGACCGCAGCCCTCCAGGAGTAGGGTTGGAGACTACTGGGCTAGAATAAGGACAAATCTTTGACTTTTCCAACACTTTCTTTTGTTGACAGGTCTCAAATAAAAGAGGATTTGCAAGTATGGAGAAAAAAAAACAACAAAATAAAAGTGGTAAAGATGTTTGCTCAAGACTCATTTAATCATTCAGACTATTAAAGCTCACACCCATTGTTTGCATAGATAGGATAATGCATCATCTGGTCTTGGTGCACTGATCTTCCTACAAACCTCTAAAAAGACTGGCCCTATCTTATTTTGAGGAGTGCTCAGCTTGTTTCTTACCTTGGAGCCGTTAGTTTTAGGGTGTGTGGTGGGGGGTCTCTCTGTAATGGCGGTCCAGTTACTGCTGCCGTCGCTTTGGCCCTGGCTGAGGCGGGCCAGAAGAGAGCGGAGCTGGGGCACGCTGATAGTGGCATTGTCCCCGTAGCGGGCCAGCAGGTTCTGGAGGACCTGGGCTGGGGTCTGGGTCTGAGTCTGGCCAGGCTCCCCCTGACTCAGCACGCTGCTGAAGGGACACAGCAGTACAGCGAGGGCCAGAGCGAGCATCAGCTGGGGCTGGATGTGGAGAATGGAGGTGATGATGCTGCTGGTATTATGGTCATGATGGGACTGACGGAGCATGGCTCTTCTAATGGCTGGTGGGCCTTGCTGTAGAGGAGACGTGAGGATAGAATAAAGGATAATTCAGAAGGGATGCTTGGATGGTACATGGAACTCTATCCCAAAGCATACCTGAAAATGCAAATATGACAATTCTGTTTTTTTAAAGGTATGTATGCATGTCCAGCCTGCACTCTATTTTTATGGATGTGAGGTAGGAGGTCTATGGGACTCTTACATAAACGTATAATTTAGCAAAGCCGAATTAGCCACTGAAACACAATAAATGCCAAATGGAAACAAGAGGTCTGCAGTAATGGACCTGCCGCACAATGCACACATGGGGGAAACGGGAAACAGAGTAACTAAACACTTCGACAAAATAACACACAGGGTATCGGTAGTCCCGCTTTAACACAGCAGGAAGGGAACAACACAAACTAAGTCTCTCTAATACACACACACACACACACACACACACACACACACACACACACACACACACCAGGAGAGAAGCAACCTTCCATTCCTTAGTTCCAGCTCACAGAGCACCAATTCATCTCTGTTCGCCCCAGGGACGGTCCTCCAGGTCTGCATAAACACAGGTTAGACTGCTATGGCTGGACAAGGTACCCAATTCATTCCTTTGAGGTACACTCACCTTCTTCCGTGGCCCTGGTGAGAGTTTTCCCGTAGAGCCCCACCCGAGTCAGTCGGCTTGCTCTGGAGAGCTGTGTTTGCAGCACGACACCCACAGGATCCCTGGTTTAGGGTAAAGATGCACGCAGAGGTGGAGCAAGAGCCTTGGCCAAAGTGACAGCCTCACTGGGTGAGTGGTTGACTGTGGTGGACTGCGGAGGAGAGGAAGACCAGATAAATACAAAGACTACAACTCAGTGTTATGGAAGAAAAGAGCAGGAAGACAAGGAAAGGCCAGACAAAGAGATCAACCTTGGCTAACCAAAATAGAATCAGTGTTTACTCTGTCCTTCTCCAGGTTCCACATTCCCTCTCTAACCACAGGGCCAAGCACTGTGCCAAGCCCACATTGCTAAACAGTGGCAGCATTCCTCGTTGATTCCTGCAATGCTGCATACAGTGAAGGCCGCTGTACACAGAAAGCTATGAAGCCCTACCACAGCAAACTATGTCCTGATATGAAAGGGTTTTAGTAGACTTGGGGTTCGAATCCCCAGCATGGTGGTAGAAATTGCCATTGCGCAAACAACTCAACCCCATCAAGACAGCAATAGTAGATAACTGCAGTTGCACAGCGGAGCTCCCAGGTGGCCCACATAAATATGAAGCAGGGTGGAGCAGGGCAGTATATACAGGGAGTTAAAAAAGTCTGAGGCCTCTAGTGAAATTGCTTCTAATTTGCATTCTTTTCTAATTTAATATAAAAAAAATTTCATTACAAATGATAATATCAGCTTAACAATTTGAGTGAAAGGTTGAATCTTTGAAAGACGTACATGAATTTCAGAATCTTTGTATTTGGTATGCCCCCTTTTTTGTTTTAATGACAGCGTGCACTTGAGCTGGCATGGACCACAATCTTGTGCAAAACCCGATAACCCATGTTGTCCGAGCATGATCTGACAATGTTTCAAAGAGTTTCTTGTGATGTCACGGGATGTTCGGCTTTCTTAGTCTTCAAGTGCCCCTATAAATGTTCCATGGGGTCGAGGTAGGTGACTGGAGGGAAGTCCACGACAGTAAGCACTCCTTGGTCTTCAAGTAGTTCTTGCAAAGCTTTGAGGTGTGTTTGGGGTCATTATCCTGCTGCAGTATGAATTCTTCTCCACAAAGATGCAAAACAGAGGATGCAGCATTTCTCTGAAGAATGGAGTGGTACCTCTCCTTTTTCAGGGTGTAGCTGATTCGGTGCAAGTGTCCAACTCCAGAGTAGGCAAAACACCCCCAGACTCGAACATTCCCACCACTGTGTTTCACTGTTGGTTTGATACACTGTGGTATCAATCTCTCTCCTGTTCGTCTTCTTACATCCACCCTTCTGTTACTGCCATAAATCTCAAAATTGGATTCATCAGTAAACAGGACTTTTTTCCATTGATCTAACTGTGAAATGCTGGTATTTCTTAGCCCATGCCAAGTGTCTGGCCTTGTTTCCCTTCCCGAGAAGTGTTTTAGAGACTGCTACTCATCCTGAGGCCCTGTTCACAGCTGGCATTAACATGCATCATGGGTGATCTGATCACAAGTGGTCAGCTCTCCAAGTACATCAGTTCACAGCTGGCATTAGAATGCGTCTCCACATGAGTCTCGAGTGAACATTTGTGATTGAATCTCACTTGCCCGCTCTATATTTAAATAAAGACGTACATCACGTAACTAAACAAGTAACTAAACATGAAACATGAGGAGAGAAGAGTCGGAGCAACAGGCATTTAACAAAATGAGACATTCTTGCTCACTCGAGCCCCATTTTAATGCCCCGTCAATTACTTATGATGTATTTCCATCTGTAAGTTATTACTGTCAATTATTCTACCAAATTATGTTGATATACAAAATGTGAAGTGCTCTTAAAGAAACACAATAAATCATCCCCCATCTCTACTGCACTTCTTTTCTTTTATTTCCATTCCAGTTTGTTGTGAAGCACAACAGGGTTTTTTTTTAAATGAAAAACGAAAGCCACTTTATTTTGTCATTGTACGGTTACAACGAAATGTGTTCTCTGCATGTACCCATCCTATTGTGTAGCAGCAGTGGCAGCTGCAGTGCCCGGGGACCAACTCCAGTTCTTCTTTCCATTGCCTTGCTCAGGGGCACAGGCAGGAGTACTAACCCTAACATGCATGTCTTTTTGATGGTGGGAGGAAACTGGAGTACCCAGAGGAAACCCATACAGACACGGGGAGAACATGTAAACTCCACACAGGAAGGACCTGGGATGGCCTGGGGTTCGAACCCAGAACGTTCTTGATGTGAGGCAACAGTGCTAACCACTGGGCCACCATGCCGCCCAGTGCTGTGTAAATAAATGTTGTGATGATGATGATGATGATGAAGATCCGTGAAAGCCTTCAGACCCCTGACCTGATATATTGCTTTTAAGAAATAGTATATCGCGGGTAAATAGTTTCACATTATTACAATGACATGGACACAGGAAATGCATGTTGCGCTAGACAGAGACAAATAATCTGATAAGGAAAATTAACTGAGTGAATCAGGAGCGTCAGGCTCTTATTATTTGCCTTCTTTCATTTTGTGCTCAAAATACACGGCAAAAGTTGAAACTCATTCATAAAACTTGTTATGTGGGGAAATGTAAATGTCTTTTTCCATTAGATATTGTTTTCATTGCTTATGCAGAGGACGTCAGTTGAGTAGGCGATCCATCCATGTGGCCCAGGAAACACTGCTAAAAGAATGTGGCCATATGCAGCCCAGACCACCTCCAAGTTTGGTCGGAGCGATCAGATCTCAATGCATTCTCAATGTGTCTTGGGTGCATTCATACCTGCAGGTGTCCACTTAAGATCGGATCACCCAAAATGCACGTTAATGCCAGGCGTAAACAGGGCCTGACACCACTACTAGGCAACCTTCTTTTGACAGAACTTTTGCTGACTGGAGTCTTATATATAGCTATATTTATATAACTATATAGCTCTTATATAGCTCAACAACGACTTTACTTTCTTAGGCAGCTTAAAAAATACTGGATCAAACAAACATCAACTTCTCGTTCCATTTTACTCAGCCATTAGCGAGTTCATTACAACACCTTTTATTACAGTATGGTAAGGCGGCATGGACAGTCAAACACAGAAAAAACTGCAGCGGATTGTCAACGAGGCATCCAAAATCACAGGCAACCCACTCTCCTCAGCTGAATCTGATTGACTGACATCTCGGAGTGGATGGTGACACACCACCTGAAGCTCAATCTGGACAAGACAGAGCTGATGTTCCTCCCGGGTAAAGGTTGCCCGCACCAAGACCTGGCCATCACCATGACAACACCGCGGTGATGCCGACTCGGACTGTGAGGAATCTGGGTGTGATCCTGGATGACCAACTGTCATTTGCTGCAAACGTTGCATCAGTTGCTCGCTCCTGCAGATTTCTCCTCTATAACTTCAGGAGGATTCACCCATTCCTCACCGACGAGACGGCACAGGTGCTCATCCAGGCTCTGGTCATCTCCCGGTTGGACTACAGCAACTCCCTCCTTGCTGGCACCCCAGCGTCGGCCATCAGACCTCTGGAGCTTGTTCACAAAGCTGCAGCTCGTCTGGTGTTCAACCGCCCTAAGTTCTCCCACACAACTCCCCTTCTCATGTCCCTACACTGGCTCCCAGTAGCTGCTCGCATCCAGTTTAAGACTCTGGTGCTAGCCTACAGGGCAGTGAAAGGAACAGCTCCTTCCTATCTCCAGGCCACGGTCAAGCCCTACACCCCCGCCAGACCACTTCGCTCTGCTGCCTCGGGACCCCTGGTTGCCCCGTCGCTCAGAGGTCCCTGCTGTCGATCGACCCGGTCACGGCTCTTTTCTGTCCTGGCCCCACAGTGGTGGAATGAACTCCCCACTGATGTCAGGACAGAGGAGTCGCTGCCTATCTTTCGGCGCAGGTTGACAACTCACCTCTTCAAGAACTACTACCATGTTACTTGTTCTTAGCACTTATTGTATTCACTCATTTAAAAAGAAAATCTCTTTCTTGCGCTTTTACTTTAGTACTGGTTTTGCTGTTAGATGCTTGTTTAGACAGAAGATGCACCTATGACCTCTGATGACTAGTAGTTCTCCTGATTTCCTACATTAAATGATGCACTTATTGTAAGTCACTTTGGATAAAAGCGTCAGCTAAACGACTGTAATGTAATGTAATGAATCTCTACATACTCACCGGACTGTAAGGCGAGCAAAGATGATCACCTCTGACCCCTCACATCCTGCTCATCACCTCTTCCAGCTCCTTCCCTCAGGGAGGTGCTACAGGTCACTGTCCACTAAGACTAAATGCTTCACAAACAGTTTTTTCCCCCTAATCATCAGGACTCTGAATTCCTCCCTAGAGTCCCTTCTCATACACCATTGGCATAAATACCACAATTCACCTAGTTGTGCATAACTTTAGAATCAGAAACACTTGGTCATTTCATTTCATGTGCGAAAGTGCATGAAATGAAATGAAACATTGTTCCCACATATATCTAAACTAATTTTTAAAAAATCACTGTCCAGAAAAGGAACGCCAGCCAGGACAACTGTTGGAACTGCCGGTCTGCATGGGCTAGCAGTTAGCTTAGCCTGCCCCGCTTCCGCGTCCTGTCAGAGCGCCCTCGGTGTTTTGTCTTTGGGTGCAGCTCCGGTCAGGGCCGTGGTCCTTGGGCCCACAGGACCCAGCAGACCAAGCTCCCTCAGCCGATCCAACGCCAGCTCTTCCAGCCAGACACCTTTGACACACCTCCCCGCACTCCACACGACGACGCTAAAATCTCAGTCAAGGCTAGGCGAGGCCGCTGCCAGACCGCCCTCGGTGTTATCAGAACTGCCGGTCTACATGGGCTAGCAGTTAGCTTAGCCTGCCCTGCTTCCGCATTTCTGTTACTAACTGTATTGTTCGTGATAATATGTGGCGTGTCTGTTGTTGTCCATGTACATATTGTGCTGCAGAGTTTAACGTGTACCGAAAACAAATTCTCCAGCCTTGGTCATGTGGCTAATAAAACAATCTAATCTAATCATTTAGTAAATTCTGTCTGTGATGAAGTTGCTTTTTCTATCTCTCAGTGAACAAAGTTTGATGTATTGATGTCCTGACGGTGTGGTCACTTTTGGTCTGCCTGATCGTACTTTCGATACAACTGATCCAGTTTTAGCAAAGCGTTTTACAGTGCCATGGACTGCCCCCTTAGAAACCTTCAGTCGAACCATGATTTGATGCTGAGAAAGCCCCTCTTTGCTTAGAATACCAATTTAACTTCATTCTGATGCCATTTTCCCCACTATCACAATGCTACTTACTAAGAAGTGTTCATCTGAAAACTTGAGGCAGCACAGCCATGTTTATAACAGGTGAATAGTGACTGCAGACTGATTTACTTAAACAAGTCTCTAATGAGTAGATCAGATCCACCTGAGTGTCATCTGAACACTTGCTTCAGTGGAAGGGATAAAAGTTAAGGAGATCTGACCTTTTCTACGAAGAAGTTAACATGGTCAATGCCACAGATGTGTTTAAATTTGATTGCTGACTAGAAATAGTGCAGAACCTTAAACATTTCTTCATTTCACATGTCAACTTTGTGTTTTAAATGTTTCTAAATCCTCAAACTTTGCTTATTCCCAGGTTTACATGAAAATATCACAGATTTTCGACGTGATCTTGGACTTTTGGACCCAACTGTATATATTGGGTCAAATTTCCCTGGGTAAATGAAAGGTAAATAAATACTTTAGTCTCTCTCGCTCGCTCTCTCTCTCTCTCTCTCTCTCTCTCTCTCTCTCTCTCTCTCTCTCTCTCTCTCTCTCTCTCTCTCTCTCTCTCTCTCTCTCTCTCTCTCTCTCTGAGCTAACAAAGCAGAGAAAGCTCATCTTGATTTCACATCACTCCCTACTCTCACCCTCTGTTGCTTTGAACATGCTCTTATTGTAATGGATGGAAAACATGTGGTACTCGATCATGGGAAGTGATTGAGAACCACTGTTCCAGATGTTCAGGGGTATTGTTATGGGGTTGTAGTTATGACCTGTTCCTTATGGTTGGTTGCTTGTAATGTTGCTGCGTTCTCTGAAGCTTCTTCTGCTGCTCCTCTCACTTCCAGCCCACTTGATATCAACAAGTGTGGACCCAACAAGGCATGTGGTGGGTGACCTGCCCTGAGGAGAGTGTGCAACAGGGAGGAGAGATGTGCAACAACACACTCACACCTCCTCTTCCTCCTCTCGCTCAAACAATGCAGGACTGAGGCCAGGGGTAAAGCCCTCTACTTCTACATCAATGCTTCATAAGAGAAAGACGGGGAAAGGGATTTGCAGGGGAGAGACAAAAGCATACATCTGAAACACGAAGACAGAAGATTGCCCGAGCTAACTGCTGGCCAAGTATAGTGTGTTAATGTATGAGTGTAGATATTCTGGATAAACTGCTTGTGAAAAATAGGTGGGGGATTCAAATCTACGGTCTGCAAAGCTGCACACTGTTTACTCCTGCTGCCCTAAGAAGAACTCTGGCCTTATCATCCTTCTCTTGTATCTCCTCTGGTGTGACTCCCTACTTTCCTGCTATCTGAACAAAAAGAAAAGAAAAGTTTAAAATGTGAGTGGTCTGCCCTGTCTCTTATAAGAAGCTGATAATCTAGAAACAATCCTGGGATTTAACAAAAACAGAAAAAGTATATATATATATTTAATTCATATTAAAGACTGTACATGCCCTGTGATGGCCTGGCGGCCTGTCCAGGGTGTCTCCCCGCTTGCCACCCAATGACTGCTGGGATAGGCTCCAGCATCCCTGCGACCCTGAGAGCAGGATAAGCGGTTCGGATAATGGATGGATAGATGGAGAAAAAAAATCAGTAACTTTGGAGAAGTAGGCAAGGGTGAGCTAGTTTTAGAGTGCCCCCCCCACCACTTCCTCCTTCCCTCTCATAACCCCTTCCTCCAAATCAGGGTGCATGAGTGTGCTCATCACAACTGACACACTTGTAGTGTCCTTGATAATCTATGCAGGTGGAAAAAAAAGCTTGTCCCAGCTAATCTCTCGTTTACACATTGCTGTTGTACGGTACTTTTGAAAATATAGGTAAAGTATTTCCAAAGATAAAGACCACTTTTCATTTGGACAGTGGAGACAAATCTACTGTATATAGTTTAAACTGGGCTTCACCCGAGAACTGCCAACTGAGCCAAACTATCGAATTGTATGCAAAGGTTGATTGACAGCAAGGAGGTACATGCCCCTTCACCTCTGAGCTTCTCTGATTGGTTAGAAGGGTGAGGCTCGCTGTGAAACTTTAGGAATACCTCTGCACTGCTGCTGCGCCGGTCTATAAAGCGTGCTCATAACAGACTGACTTAAATGTGTTAAGATGCGTTTTGGAGCGAAATGCAAACAAAGAAATTCCTACATACCGCAGCTATAATCTGGATGGTTAGTATTTGACAAGACGTGCATGGTTGACTTCAGCCCTGTCCTCTTGGCAATAACAATCACTTGGACTTGGAATGCCGATTAAATATAGACAAACACGCCGCAACCAACCACACTTCTAAATAACTCCTCTTGCTCTGGAAAAGGCGCTGCTGTGAAAGGATGAACAATGAAGGAGCGAGCAGTGGCCTTTTCAGTCTTTACCTTAAGAACGCCTTCTCGGTATGGCCACAAACAAATCCGGTCAGTACAAACAACACACTGGGACAACTTCCACAAACAAATCCGGTCAGTACAAACAACACACTGGGACAACTTCCACAAACAAATCCGGTCAGTACAAACAACACACTGGGACAACTTCCACAAACAAATCCGGTCAGTACAAACAACACACCGGGACAACTTCCACAAACAAATCCGGTCAGTACAAACAACACACTGGGACAACTTCCACAAACAAATCAGGTCAGTACAAACAACACACTGGGACAACTTCCACAAACAAATCCGGTCAGTACAAACAACACACTGGGACAACTTCCACAAACAAATCCGGTCAGTACAAACAACACACTGGGACAACTTCCACAAACAAATCCGGTCAGTACAAACAACACACTGGGACAACTTCCACAAACAAATCCGGTCAGTACAAACAACACACCGGGACAACTTCCACAAACAAATCCGGTCAGTACAAACAACACACCGGGACAACTTCCACAAACAAATCAGGTCAGTACAAACAACACACTGGGACAACTTCCACAAACAAATCCGGTCAATACAAACAACACACTGGGACAACTTCCACAAACAAATCCGGTCAGTACAAACAACACACTGGGACAACTTCCACAAACAAATCCGGTCAGTACAAACAACACACCGGGACAACTTCCACAAACAAATCAGGTCAGTACAAACAACACACTGGGACAACTTCCACAAACAAATCCGGTCAGTACAAACAACACACTGGGACAACTTCCACAAACAAATCCGGTCAGTACAAACAACACACCGGGACAACTTCCACAAACAAATCCGGTCAGTACAAACAACACACTGGGACAACTTCCACAAACAAATCAGGTCAGTACAAACAACACACTGGGACAACTTCCACAAACAAATCCGGTCAATACAAACAACACACTGGGACAACTTCCACAAACAAATCCGGTCAGTACAAACAACACACTGGGACAACTTCCACAAACAAATCCGGTCAGTACAAACAACACACCGGGACAACTTCCACAAACAAATCCGGTCAGTACAAACAACACACTGGGACAACTTCCACAAACAAATCCGGTCAGTACAAACAACACACCGGGACAACTTCCACAAACAAATCCGGTCAGTACAAACAACACACTGGGACAACTTCAACAAACAAATCCGGTCAGTACAAACAACACACTGGGACAACTTCCACAAACAACACACCGGGACAACTTCCACAAACAAATCTGGTCAGTACAAACAACACACTGGGACAACTTCCACAAACAAATCCGGTCAGTACAAACAACACACCGGGACAACTTCCACAAACAAATCAGGTCAGTACAAACAACACACTGGGACAACTTCCACAAACAAATCCGGTCAGTACAAACAACACACCGGGACAAGGTCCCACGTTAATGTCAGCATGCCAGGGCAGACTGCTGTCACCGCACACTCTGATAAGATAGACACATGCAGCCATAGCACCAGTTGGAGTGTGCGCGCATGTGTGTGCGTTTGTAACCGAAGGGTCCGAGGCCTGCTTGTGGCTGGGAGTTGTGGCTGGGAGATAAGAGGTGGTAGGGAAGGTCGGTGGCGCACCAGGCGACAGGTTGTCTGCAGTGAGAACATGAGCCCATCTTCACAGGATGTTGAGGTCTCCTGCCATCGTCTAGATTAGATTACACTAGATTAGCTTGTTTTATTAGCCACACGACCAAGGCCGGCGGAATGTGTTTTTGGTACACTTTACATTCTGCAGCACAACACATACATGGACAACAACAGACACTGCACATATGATCACGAACGATACAGCTACACAATAACAGAAATAAACACATCAGGCATACAGGTGAATGGTGGTGTTGATGTCAGTGGTGGGTGAGGAGGGACTGTAGGGAGCAATTCACAGTCCTGATGGCTGGGGGACGACTGTGAAGCGTTTAGTCTTAGTGGTGGACAGTGACCTGTAGCGCCTCCCTGAGGGAAGCAGCTGGGAGGTGATGAGCAGCAGCAGGATGTGAGGGGTCGGAGGTGATCTTCTTTACAGTCCAGTGAGTATGCAGAGGTTCAACTGAGGGGAGTGGGCTGCCTGTGATTTGGGACGCCTTGTTGACAATCCGCTACAGTTTCTTCCATGTTTGACAGACCGTGCCACCGCATCATACTATAATACTGTAATACTATAATACTATAATACTGTAAAGCTGTAATACTATAATACTGTGATACTAGAATACTACAATACTGCAATACTGTACTACTGTAATACTATAATACTGTAATACTATAATACTGTAATGCTGTAATACTAATACTGTAATACTATAATACTGCAATACTGTACTACTATAATACTGTAATACTATAATACTGTAATACTATAATACTGTGATACTATAATACTGTAATACTATAACACTGTAATACTATAATACTGTAATACTAGAATACTGTAATACTACAATACTGCACTACTGTAATACTATAATACTGTAATATTATAATACTGCAATACTGTACTACTATAATACTGTAATGCTGTAATACTATAATACTATGATACTGTAATACTATAACACTGTAATACTATAATACTGTACTACTATGATCCTGTAATACTGTACTAATATAATACTGTAATACCATAATACTGTACTACTGTAATACTATAATACTGTACTAGTGTAGTACTGTACTAGTGTACTAGTGTAATACTATAATACTGTACTAGTGTACTAGTGTAATACTGTAATAGCGTAGTACTGTACTAGTGTACTAGTGTAATACTGTACTAGTGTACTAGTGTAACAGAAGAAGTTACGATGGCCTGGCTAATGGCGAGTGAAACAGAACGAGCAGCTGAGGTTTGAGCCAGTCATTTCTCAGCGGCTGGCGAAAGTAAAGAAAGTCGTTGTTGAGCTTTTGCAATGATGTGTTCTAATACACGCTTCATCCAATAGACACACAATGAAGGGGCATCGTCCTGGTCTGCCGACCTCCAATCCCTGAGGGATGTGGCCAATCCTGCCTCTGATTGGCCTCTTGCATCCTCCTTCCTACTCCTCAACGTCTTATCCTGACTGCTGCTGGTTACGCCATCAGTGAGACAGATAGACAGACACACAGGTGAGCCAGGAGAAGTGGCTAAGCAGAAAGCACAGATCTACAGAGCTCGCAAAGACACCTCTGCTCCAGACCCGGCGCTCCTCCACAGCTTGCCAGGGAGGGAGGGAGGGAGGGAGGGAGGGCCGTGCTTACGCAGGTTCTCTTTCCAACCCAACGCCACACCAGCTAATGTTGCCTTCAACCAGACAGGCAGACTAGGCTAATTAGTGTCACAAGTTCAAATGTTCACTAGAGCCATCATTTCCATTTTCGATAAAATTTCATTTCTGCTATCGGCAAATTCTGATAAACATTGTCACTAGTTAAAGTCCAACTCTTTTGAATAAATGGGGTAAGAGTTGTTATTCTCACTAGTTAACATTTAGTTTCTGATATCAACATTTCAATTCCTCATAAAAACGTGGCATTTTAACTAGTAAAAAGTGAATTTGTATAATAAATGATAGAAGGCTACAGCATAGTTCCGTCTCTCACTCACAGGTCACAGCATAGTACCGTCTCCCACTCACAGGTCACAGCATAGTACCGTCTCCCACTCACAGGTCACAGCATAGTACCGTCTCCCACTCACAGGTCACAGCATAGTACCGTCTCCCACTCACAGGTCACAGCATAGTACCGTCTCCCACTCACAGGTCACAGCATAGTACCGTCTCCCACTCACAGGTCACAGCATAGTACCGTCTCCCACTCACAGGTCACAGCATAGTACCGTCTCCCACTCACAGGTCACAGCATAGTACCGTCTCCCACTCACAGGTCACAGCATAGTACCGTCTCTCACTCACAGGTCACAGCATAGTACCGTCTCTCACTCACAGGTCACAGCATAGTACCGTCTCCCACTCACAGGTCACAGCATAGTACCGTCTCCCACTCACAGGTCACAGCATAGTACCGTCTCCCACTCACAGGTCACAGCATAGTACCGTCTCCCACTCACAGGTCACAGCATAGTACCGTCTCTCACTCACAGGTCACAGCATAGTACCGTCTCCCACTCACAGGTCACAGCATAGTACCGTCTCCCACTCACAGGTCACAGCATAGTACCGTCTCCCACTCACAGGTCACAGCATAGTACCGTCTCCCACTCACAGGTCACAGCATAGTACCGTCTCCCACTCACAGGTCACAGCATAGTACCGTCTCTCACTCACAGGTCACAGCATAGTACCGTCTCTCACTCACAGGTCACAGCATAGTACCGTCTCTCACTCACAGGTCACAGCATAGTACCGTCTCTCACTCACAGGTCACAGCATAGTACCGTCTCTCACTCACAGGTCACAGCATAGTACCGTCTCTCACTCACAGGTCACAGCATAGTACCGTCTCTCACTCACAGGTCTGTACCATAAAAACAGGGTTAGATTGCTGTGAACACTTCCGAACGTCATCATCACCTTCACCAGCCGACGGAGCAGAGAAGCACCCAGACTAGAGGCTGGCCCCAAGTGGAAGGGAAACAAGTCATAGAACTAGCCAAGGCTTTTCCAACATGACACGCCAGCTCAGAGGTGTCGCCCCCTGAAGGGAGTAGACTGTAGTACAACATGGTATAGTAAAAGCTGTATGGGGATAAAAGGCAAGCGTTCATATTTAGCAGGTATGGTATAGCAGATGCAAAACTTGTAAATCTAATCTTTGGGTTATACATAAACGTCCTATCTTTCAAAAGGAAATGAGCACACATTTGTGACACGGCATAAACTGTCAGATAAAGCCTCCATGGGTTCAGCAGCTGCGTTGGCATGGAAAAGTGTTGCTCAACTGGTGGACTTTGTCAGCAGAAAATAATTCCATTAAACAAAGAGAACGCCCAAATGAGGAAATGCCATGACTCAAACAAGTGTAGTAGTTAGACCTGCTGCTTCAGCTTTAGTTGAGACAAACCATTTCTAATATATTATTTTCATAAACATACCTCATCAAACATCGTTCAATACAAATTACTGACATAATTCAGCATGTAGGTTAGAAGCTACTTTACTGGAATCACACCCGTCTCTTTCTCGCGTCTCCACTTCATCTTGCATATGATCTCCTCAACAAAGAATAAGTGGGGGGGGGGGGGAGAGCTTCAAGAATGCAATGAACGTTCTCCCTTCTCTGGATACAAGAGTCACACACGCAGAGCTTGCTCTTGTTCGTTCTACTCACCTGTCCTTAAACCAGGCTGCCGGCCGCCTGTCTTCCTTAAACTGCAGTGACGACTGCCTCATCACGGTGTACTCATAGTGCCGGGAGGACAGGCAGTTAAGACAGACCCAGTATTCTCCAAGTCTCACGAACAGACCCAGTATTCTCCAAGTCTCACAATTATAGTTTCATGAGGCGCTCAGGTGACATCATCAACCAACACCGTCATTAGCTTAAGGAAGCAATGACAATGGGCATAATGTGGGATCGGCAGTCTTTAAACGAGCTGCCAGGCCAATCTGAGGGACCATTGTTGATGCACCCCATTCATCCAGCACATGCCACAAAAGACCACTTGAGATCAAATTATAGGGTTCAGACATCACCTCTGCTCGCTTGACTCCCCGGCCAGAGGGAGCAAAGCGATGTAGCGCGGAAGACGGGGGACCGGACGGAAGACGGGGGACCGGACGGAAGACGGACGGAAGACGGAGGACCGGACGGAAGACGGGGGACCGGACGGAAGACCGGACGGAAGACGGGGGACCGGACGGGGGACCGGACGGAGGACCGGACGGAACACGGAGGACCGGACGGGGGACCGGACGGAAGACGGAGGACCGGACGGAGGACCGGACGGAAGACGGGGAACCGGACGGAGGACCGGACGGAAGACGGGGGACCGGACGGGGGACCGGACGGAAGACCAACACCTTTGCAGCCTGGCTTCTTATTACCAGACACAAATGATACCAGCAAGTAATGGACACACCGAACGGAGCGTGTGTGAGCCTTACAAGTGATGACCAGCTACATCGTTACCTCTCAAATTCAGCCCCCCCCCCTCTCTCTCTCACACACACACACACACACACACACACACACACACACACACACACACACACACACACACACACACACACACACACACACCATAAACACCTGGCGGCAACTCCGTCAGGGAAATGGACCACAGAGCAACCATATCGTCAGAATTACATCAGCGACCGAGCTAACACGTGAGACTCGAAATCCTATTAGTCGAGAGCCGAGCTGGTCCTGGTCCTGGTCCTGGTCCTAGCCAGCTGGCCATGCGAAGCAGAGCTTATCGGTAACGGGGTGAAAGGAATATTAATGAGAAAGATTGAGCTAATTGGTCTTAGCCGCTATAGCTAGGTTAGCCTTAGCTTACCCGGGGATGCTGACTGTGGGTCTGCGCTGCTGGAAACAACAGAAACCCTGTCGGCAGTGCGGCTCCGTCTCTTGGTGACGTCCTTTATGTCCACGCTGGAGAACCGACGCCGCTTTAAGGTGACAGGTGGGCTGATGGCGAACGATGTCTCCGTCCACTCACAGTCACACGCACGCATTTCCAGCGTCCCTTCAATCAACTCACACCGGCGCGTGCAGACAGGATACGGAGCGTACCTCGTGACGTCACTATTTACATACCAGCCGGTGGCGCTTTCCTACTGTAGTTTTTCCGGAGGTCGTGACGCCACCGTGCTGCCGAAAGAAGACGCTGCAACATGCGAAAAGTACAAGAAGAAGAAGCCGCGTTAACTTTCCTTAATGCGGCGTCGCGCCTCAACCACGCTGACGTCACCCGTGGTTGAGGCGCTGAAGCCGCGTTAACTGTTCTTAATGCGGCGTCGCGCCTCAACCACGCTGACGTCACTCTTACAAAGTAACGGCGAATCGGGCGCTTACCTGTTTACCTGGTTTCCACCCATGAACGTTCATATTAGTAATGTTTACTTATATTGCTAGGGGAGGATTTATCTATTACATCAAGTACGAGAATGTCGCTGTCTCATTTGTCAGAGAGACATGCTTAGTGGTCTGTTGCCCGGTGGTGGCCTGGTGGCCCGGTGGCCTGTCCATCCATAGGCTCCAGCATCCCCGCCACAAGCGCTCTGGATAACGGTTGGATGGATGGATGGATGGATGGATGCTTATATTTAGAAACGCTTCTTAGCTCATTTATCACCAACTGCCATTCAACATTATGCCCGCTGTGCAAAGCACCATTTCTCGGAAGGCAGTGTTTCCACGACGGTTCGTTTGGCAGCGCCATGTGACTGACTTACACACGAGAGTAGCTTATTCTTGAACAGGTTGGGAAAAGAATCGGGCTCGTCCGGGATTTGAACCCGGGACCTCTCGCACCCAAAGCGAGAATCATACCCCTAGACCAACGAGCCACTCCACATGGAAGTTGCAGTACATTAAATATATTGAATAATGACCCAATGTGCTGCGTCTGTTATTTGTAAATTTTGTTTATATCGCGTTATTGTTGCCGACATCTGTACACGCGACCACGGTTCTTCCTAGGTGACGTCACCATGCAAAAAACAAAAACAAAACAAAACACCAACCACTTGACAACTCTTCAAGCCGGAAGTCGTTTGATTGCGGAAGTGTTCGGACAGAGGCGCAGCGCCCTGAGCCAGTTAGCATATGTGACTTATCACCTGACTGGATGACTTGGTCCCGCTCCATGTAGGACTCGGGCTTGTGTCCTTGCAGAGCTTTATCAGGTAAGCGTTTGACTGACCGCGTTCAGAGGCTGCTAGCTACACAGCTGAACCAAACCAAACATGAGCAACGCAGCGTCTTGTCCTAGCTAGCTAGCGGGCTGGCGGGCTGGGCTGGCTAGCTAGCGGGCTAGCGGGCTGGGCTAGCTAGCTAGCGGGCTATCAGCGCTAACGTACAGGCAAGCTGTCTTCATGCAGCAGCGTCGACAAGTGTCAATCAGCAGCGCTGCAGAAGTCAGAGCTGTCATGATGGCCCTTGTTTTAAGGTACGAGTCAGGATGCAGAACCATAAAGGTGCTCCGAGGAGGGGGCAGCCGTGTCTACCGGAATGTCACTCAGTCCCAAATAAGAACATGTTAAGAGCTGTTTCACATTTTGAGGGTGATCTCAGCAGTCTGAAGCATAGATGCTGAAATGACGTTTTTTCCTGGTTAACTAGCTAACTGTTTTATATTTCCTCCTAACCCTTTAAAGACCTGCTGTTTTTAAGTAGCTAGAAGTCGTGATTCGTGTGATTTTTGTATTCATGTGGGACAAACTGGCTGCTTTACAAACATCGACAACCCCATCCCCTTTTAACAATGGAGACACTCCTCATGAACCAACCCTTGATACCCATTTAATTTGGTCTTCTCTTAAAATAGTTTGGGGCTGATAGCAATACAACCACACCAAAAAGCCTATCCACTCATTCATTCTTAGACCAATTTAGGGTAGAGAAGCACGAAGATGCCCATTAATGAATAAATTCAGAACAAGCTAGGGTACATTAAATTAGGAAATACATTTATCGTTTGTGATATGGGGCTATACAAATAAAATTGACTTGACTCTTATTTGGTCAGTAAACCAGAAGCTATTTGGCGTTACCCCTGACTTACACCGAATAGACTTAACTTATCTGAATTAAATCTTGGTTTGACCAGTCTAGCTCAGTGGCTCTCAAAATTGTAGGATGGGCATCTCAGTTGCTGTGTGTGCATTTTGTTTTCCATACATTACTTACAGCTGTAATCCTAGTCAGGGTCACAGGATGCAGTAGCCTATCCAAGCATTGGATGGAAGGCAGGGCGACACCCTGGACAGGTTGCCAGTCCATCACAGCACCCGCTCACTTACACTTATGAGTAATTTAGGGACACCAATTCACGTAGCATGCATGTCTTTGGACTATGGGAGGAAACTGGAGTACCTGAAGGAAACTCACAACATGGAGAGAACATACCAGTTCAGATGGATTCGAATTGGGCTTGGGACCCTCTTGCTTTGAGGCAGTTGTGCTGACCAGGTTTTATTTTGTGCCTTGTAATTTTGTTTTGGACATTAAGATTTGTTTCCTTGAATGGAAAGCTAGCTTTTATGAATAAAACTCTTCACCTTAAGTGATGTACCACATGTGTGCCAATCAATGTGATTCTACCAATTGTGACAAATTCCTTGTCCGTCTTTCTAGCATACGTGGTACTGGTGGTGAAAAGAACTTGGCTGTGGTTATGGCGGACCACAGTGATGTTAGCTTACAGCCGGAGGAGCGGGTCCGTGCCCTGACCAAGAGGGGAAGCTCAGTTGAAGTTAATGATGATGTGCCACCACGTCGCTACTTTCGTTCAGGGATGGAGATGATCCGAATGGCTAATATATATACTGAAGAGGGGAATATCGAGCGTGCATTTTTACTCTACAATAAGTATATCACGTAAGTATATCAGGGTTTGAGAAATGTTTCAGAGTCCAAGACACAAATAACTAAAGTGATTATTTGTTGACAATACTCCTTCATTTGATGGTTACTTTGATCCTCATCTATTGAACTGCCAGTTTTGGTTCCTGCTAGTATGGACCCAGTGGCAGTAAACATAATCAGCACATAAATAACAGGCTTCAGGCTTAGGGTAGAAATAAGAATTGAGAAGAAAGGACTAATGAGAAACTGTATACACTTTGTAAAGATCATAGAAAGGCCTCCTTTCAAAAGATAGGCTTGAAAACATAGCCTATATATTTTACATACAAAGCGATTTTATGCTAGACATTTGTGCAAGTCTTTTAATTTTACCGAGTTTTCAAGTTATTCCGACATCATTTACATACTTAAGCACGAGCCTTTATGAAACAAAATATATCAATTTTTAACATCTGAGGGTTATAGAAAAATTTAGAATGTCATTGCTTCCATTCATGACTTTGAACAGTGCAAACTGTTTTTATGAGGACAGTATTGATTTACATGGGTATTGAAGTGGTGTTGATTTGAAACTGTTTGAGTAATCTTTTTCACAACTGACAGCTGAAACCAGTTTTGTTTTTTGATTACACTGCTTTGATCTCACTTTTCCAACTTTTAGTCTTTCATAATTGACAAAACCAGATTTGAGACTAAGGTTGTGAATTTGAGTGCTACAGTGTTTCCTGTGGAACAAGCGGTTTGCCATGGGGGCAATGTGAACCGGGGATCATTGTTTTGCATGGTTTTTTTTTATTGTTTAGTGACAAGAACAAGGGTGATGTGCAGAACTGTAGCAACTACAGAGGTATAAAGTTGATCAGCCACAGCATGAAGATATGGGAAAGAGTAATAGAAGCTAGGTTAAGAGGAGGAGAGGTGATGATCAGCGAGCAGCAGTATGGTTTCATGCCATGAAAGAGCACCACAGATGTGATGTTTGCTTTGAGAATGTTGATGGAGAAGTATAGAGAAGGCCAGAAGGAGTTACATTGTGTCTTTGTAGATTTAGAGAAAGCATACGACAGGGTGCCGAGAGAGGAGGTGTGGTATTGTATGAGGAAGTCGGGAGTTGCAGAGAAGTATGTAGGAGTGGTGCAGGATATGTATGAGGGAGGTGTAGCAGTGGTGAGGTGTGTGGTTGGAATGACAGATGGGTTCAAGGTGGAGGTGAGATTACATCAAGGATCGGCTGTGAGCCCTTTCTTGTTTGCAATGGTGATGGACAGGTTGACGGACGGGATCAGGCCGGAGTCTCCGTGGACTATGATGCTCATGGATGACATTGTGATCTGTAGAGAGAGTAGGGAGCAGGTTGAGGAGAGCCTGGAGAGGTGGAGGTATGCACTGGAGAGCAGAGGAATGAAAGTCAGTAGGAGCAAGATGGAATACACATGCGTGAACAAGACGGAGGACAGTGGAATGGTGAGGATGCAAGGAGTGAAGGTGACGAAGGTGGATGAGTTTAAATACTTGGAGTCAATTGTTGAAAGTAACAGGGAGTGCAGTAGAGAGGTGAAGAAGAGAGTGCAGGCAGGGTGGAGTGGGTGGAGAAGAGTGTCAGGAGTGATTTGTGACAGAAGGGTACCAGCAAGAGTTAAAGGGAAGGTTTACAAGATGGTTGTGAGACCAGCTATGTTATATAGTTTGGAGACAGTGGCACTGACGAAAAGACAGGAGGTGGAGCAGGAGGTGGCAGAGTTGAAGATGATAAGATTTTCACTGGGAGTGATGAAGAAGGACAGGATTAGGAACGAGTATATTAGAGGGACAGCTCAGGTTGGGCGGTTTGGAGACAAAGCAAGAGAGACAAGATTGAGATGGTTTGGACATGTGTGGAGGAGAGATGCTGAGTATATTGGGAGAAGGATGCTGAATATGGAGCTGCCAGGGAAGAGGAGAAGAGGAAGGCCAAAGAGGAGGTTTATAGATGTGGTGAGGGAGGACATGCAGGTGGTTGGCATGACAGGGGAAGATGCAGAGGACAGAGATGAAGGAGATGAAAATGGACGATCTGCTGTGGTTACCCCTAATGGGAACAGTCGGAAGAAGAATGATTGCTTAGTGACAAAGTTTGCAGGATTTATTGGAGCATTTTACTCTTCTGGGCTTCTTGTAGAACACTTCCATGGCCCTTTGTTATGGGAAATCCTTGAGAGGAGGAGGCCCATTAATAGGCAGCCGTATGCAGGCTACTAGTATAGTTACTGAAAGGCTTTGCTTTCAGTAACGATTACTATAACCAGCTATGAGTCAGGTTAAAAGTCAGCTAAAAATAGTTTAAAACCAGAGGTCTTTCAACTACGGTTCGGAGCCCCTGATCTGTAAAGTTATCATATGTAATCACTTTAATTCAGGCACAAAAGGAAGTGCAGGGATTGGATTCAGTGTAGCGAACCTTGAGACAATCTCTGCTCACGGCATCTTTCAACCACCCAGCCAGGCCAGCCGGACCAAAAGCCACCACAAGCGGTGCAGTCGCCCCAGAAAGAGAAGGAAGTGAGCCGGGATAAGAGCTCAAACCAAAAAGAGCGAGCAAGAGATCCATTGCCCCCATCCCCCACCCCCACCCTAACTAAATGCCTGCTCTGTTAACCTACCTAGTCTGTTTTTCTTTTGCTTGGAAAATCCACAAGTCAGCTCATTTTCTTAAATTAGTGCTGTTAACGGACTGAATTCCGTAATGCATGCATGGGGGCCGGTAGTCGGGATTCCCAGGCGAGTCATCGAGATGTTGGATTGAATGTTTGATTGCAGAACGTTTTGTTTTATTTCGTGATTATTATTTTTTTTCCGTGGCGGCAAACGTTACCTGTGGAAACACTGCAGCTAAGTGAAATCATGTTCACATTCTCATCACCTTACATTGTGTGGTGATATTTTGTTGTTTGTTTTTGCCCAGGCTCTTTATTGAGAAAATTCCTAAGCATCGAGATTATAAAACTGCTAACATTCCTGAGAGGAAGGACACATACAAGGTGCTCATAGGAACTGAAGTCATTTTTTTGTGCATGATACAACTCATTCTAATCATTTTCATATGAAGGAAGTGTTCATGCTGTGCATTTCCTTGATTTCTGCTCTCCTCTCTTCTGCTCTTACAGAAACTTAAGGATGTTGCGTTCCCTCAGGCAGAGATACTAAAAAAAGCTCTTTTGCAGCGATTTGAACAGGAATATGCACAATACCTTGTCAAAAAGGTAATAAAAGGGAAGGAAATCTCAAGAATACTGGGTGGGTCTCATGCATATTTATCATCCCACTTCTACCTGAAGTCTCATCATTTTGGGGGGAAATGATAGAGATGATAATTAGAGGAAAGAGGAAACATTAAAATTGCCTTGTGGAATTCCACTCTTTCAGCAATGTGAATAACAAATCAAAGCATCCATCCATCCATTATCCAAACCGCTTATCCTGCTCTCAAGCTCACGGGGATGCTGGAGCCTATCCCAGCAGTCATCGGGCGGCAGGTGGGGAGACACCCTGGACAGGCCGCCAGCCCATCACAGGGCCACAAATCAAAGCAAGCAAGAAAAATAAATTCAAATAGAAATGTAGTGGGGGCGTCCGGGTAGCATAGTGGTCTGTTCTGTTGCCTACCAGCACGGGGATCGCTGGATTGAATCCCCGTGTTACCTCCGGCTTGGTTGGGCGTCCCTACAGACACAATTGGCCATGTCTGCGGGTGAGAAGCCGCATGTGGGTATGTGTCCTGGTCGCTGCACTAGCGCCTCCTCTGGTCGGTCGGGGCACCTGTGCGGGGGGAGGGGGAACTGGGGGGGAATAGCGTGAGCCTCCCACGCGCTACGTCCCCCTGGTGAAACTCCTCACTGTCAGGTGAAAAGAAGTGGCTGGTGACTCCACATGTATGGGAGGAGGCATGTGGTGGTCTGCAGCCCTCCCCGGGTCAGCAGAGGGGAAGGAGCAGCGACCGGGGTGGCACAGAAGAGTGGGGTAATTGGCCGGATACAATTGGGGACAAAGGGGGGGGGGGGCGAAATGTAGTGAATACGCTGCAAGTTTCCCATTTTGGAATGCCTCCAGTAGATGTGGTTCACTATGGTCACTTCAGAGTTTACTTCAGACTGCCAGCGTGAGCCAAGTCTCCTGCGGGACGGGGAGTCAAAAAACAAGGAAAGCAACTCAGCGGAACCAGCTCCTGTATTTCTGAATGCAGAAATCTGTGTGTGTGGGGGGGGGGGGGGGGTCTGCGAGTCATTCACTATGTATCAGTGAATATCCTTCAGCAGCCGCTGCTGAAAATGTGCTTGTCAGTCTGCGCTTCAGGGAAGGGAAAGTATTATACATGGCACCTTTTTACAACAAACTCATCTTTTTAACCGTAACATGTTGATGTCGCACCTCGATTCACACAGCGTTGTGTAACTACACAGCTTCACATAATACATTACATGTCTGGCTCACAGAGGACATGGGCCTTGTCTTTTTTTAAATGTACATTTTACATGGACGTTAAAGAAGAACATTAACACAAGCAAACACCGTGGTGTAAATAATGACCATAAAAGTATAACAGTAATACTTGAACTATATTTAATTTTACTATATGCTGTATGAACTAAATGCATAACACATCTTCTAGTATGCAAACAAAGTGGCTACTATTCAGAAGCGCTTGTTGCACTCCAGCGGTCACCCTGGTTTTCAGCACAGACGTGCTCACTAAGTCCAGACTACATGGAGTACAGACAAATATAATTGGCTACTACATGGAGTACAGACAAATATAATTGGCTACTACATGGAGTACAGACAAATATAATTGGCTACTACATGGAGTACAGACAAATATAATTGGCTACTACATGGAGTACAGACAAATATAACCGGCTACTACATGGAGTACAGACAAATATAATTGGCTACTACATGGAGTACAGACAAATATAATTGGCTACTACATGGAGTACAGACAAATATAACCAGCTACTACATGGAGTACAGACAAATATAATTGGCTACTACATGGAGTACAGACAAATATAACCGGCTACTACATGGAGTACAGACAAATATAACTGGCTACTACATGGAGTACAGACAAATATAATTGGCTACTACATGGAGTACAGACAAATATAACCGGCTACTACATGGAGTACAGACAAATATAACTGGCTACTACATGGAGTACAGACAAATATAATTGGCTACTACATGGAGTACAGACAAATATAACCGGCTACTACATGGAGTACAGACAAATATAACCGGCTACTACATGGAGTACAGACAAATATAACCGGCTACTACATGGAGTACAGACAATTATAACCGGCTACTACATGGAGTACAGACAAATATAACCCGCTACTACATGGAGTACAGACAAATATAATTGGCTACTACATGGAGTACAGACAAATATAACCAGCTACTACATGGAGTACAGACAAATATAACCGGCTACTACATGGAGTACAGACAAATATAATTGGCTACTACATGGAGTACAGACAAATATAACCAGCTACTACATGGAGTACAGACAAATATAACCGGCTACTACATGGAGTACAGACAAATATAATTGGCTACTACATGGAATTACAGACAAATATAACCAGCTACTACATGGAGTACAGACAAATATAACCGGCTACTACATGGAGTACAGACAAATATAACCAGCTACTACATGGAGTACAGACAAATATAACCGGCTACTACATGGAGTACAGACAAATATAACCAGCTACTACATGGAGTACAGACAAATATAACCAGCTACTACATGGAGTACAGACAAATATAACCGGCTACTACATGGAGTACAGACAAATATAATTGGCTACTACATGGAGTACAGACAAATATAATTGGCTACTACATGGAGTACAGACAAATATAATTGGCTACTACATGGAGTATAGACAAATATAGCCGGCTACTACATGGAGTACAGACAAATATAACCGGCTACTACATGGAGTACAGACAAATATAATTGGCTACTACATGGAGTACAGACAAATATAACCTGCTACTACATGGAGTACAGACAAATATAACCGGCTACTACATGGAGTACAGACAAATATAATTGGCTACTACATGGAGTACAGACAAATATAACCTGCTACTACATGGAGTACAGACAAATATAATTGGCTACTACATGGAGTACAGACAAATATAACCGGCTACTACATGGAGTACAGACAAATATAACCGGCTACTACATGGAGTACAGACAAATATAACCTGCTACTACATGGAGTACAGACAAATATAATTGGCTACTACATGGAGTACACACAAATAAAGCCAGCTACATGTAACAAGTGTAATATCCTGGTCAGGGCAGCTTTTCATGTAAAATGTGGCTTGAATTATTCTTTTGGAAATCAGTTGTGGCTTGTAGAGGCTGAGGGAAAGCGAGCCGTATTGATATCGGAAACATCAGTGTAGAGAAATACTTTAATTCACTCTTTAACTTTTTCCTGTCTGAATCTAAGCTATGGCCGAAAAATTCAGCCAAGTCATGGACCCACTTCCTGTGATCACAAGTGGGCTTGATGTCTTTGTGTAAAAGGCGGGCCTTGTTACATAGCCCTCTTACTAAAACATTGGATGCCAAAAGTTTAGAAGTAAAAAAAAGCCGAATATCAGTTTATCAACACTTAACAGTGTTCCCATATCAAACAGTCCCATATCAAGTCTCTGTGCACACATGGTTCTAAATGAGAGCCATGTTGAAACGTGATTATTTTATCATCAAAAGTAAACCACAGATCATTTTGAATTTTTCACAGATTACAGATAACACCAATAAGCTTTTCCTGCAGTGTCACAACCCCGTTAGAACATGTTGTCTTTGCTTTTTTGAATATGGCTTCTTCTGTCTTACCGTGATACTTCTCTAAGTGATGCTGGTACTTTGTGAGCAGAGAGCCGAGGAGGCGGCCGTGGCCCAGGAGCAGTCCAAACAGAGAGCGCTGGATGCAGAGCGTGAACGCGTGGCTGACATGCAGCGGCGGCAGCGGGAGCAGGAGCAGTTCAGTGCCTTCGAGGAGATGATTCGCCGCCAAGAGCTGGAGAAGGAGCGCCAGCAGGTGGTGCTGGAGTTTGGTACGCCGGGCACGCCTCCACCGGATGCGCCCCTCATCCCAGGCATCCAGGGTCCCCCGTCTTCCTACGTGGTCACCCCAACCCCTCCACAGAGTCCGGGGGAGTTCTCCACATCATCCAACAACCACCCCCAACCCCAACATGGACACCCTCCTGTGTCCGCAGGGCAGTCTGTCACCGGCCCACCAACCTTTGACCGGTCGCTCAAGCCTGGGTCTCTGGTCAGTCCAGGGAACAACAGTGAGTTAATCTTATTCTACAATGAGGGCCGGCTTTCAGAGGATTTAAATACTACACCAGTACTGGGTTAAAGCATTTATTTCTCTGAGCTGGACTCTCTTTCTTTCTCTCTCTCGCGCTCTCTCTTTCTCTCTCTCTCTCTCTCGCTCTCACTCTCTCACCCCATGACCTACTTAATTTATTGTTTAGACCATGCCTTGCTTCAGAAGGAGACAAGAACCCCACTTTTCCTATCAACCATTGTTTACCTCTCCACGTTGTCCTCCCAGATACCATGGTGGATGCCCTCCGGCAGCTGGCAATTCCCAGTGAGCTGTGCCGGAGTTTCCTGAGGCTGGCTGAGGCCAACACCAGCCGAGCCGTAGAGACTTGTGGTATCCTGTGTGGCAAACTGGTAAGGCTTTGTTTTGGGGAGGGAAAAGGAACAGCTGCAAGTGGAGTGGAATGTTTGTTGTGCAGCACCGGTATGTGTGAGTCCATTCCAGAAAATAAAAACTCAAAAAACAAAGCACAGGTGAATTTCACCAATACTTACATGGCTAGATTTGCAGGAGTAGACATTTTTTGTGAACTTGAAGAGAAAAGTGAATTTTATTTGGTTTTATGTTATGTCAAGATGATGAAAATACAAATTCTGTGATGCCACTGAATGACGTTACTTCAGAGGGTCAGAAGACAGTTTCGTGGCGTATTATATTTCTCTGTTACCTCGTTTAAAGTAATGATGATTCTCACTTAAATAATCATCTGTTAAGTTACTGTTTCTCGCTGGACAAGGTGATGCAATGACGATTCAGCCTATCGCCCGCTGATGAGAGCCCCTGCATTTGCATTAATGGGGGGAAATACAGACGTGTGTGTGTGTGAATGTAGCATGGTTAAAAACGTCATAACCAAAAATTGTTAAATAATTACACAAAGTATCACCACATGATTATTATTATTATTTTATTTTCATTGCCAACATTGTTATTTTATTTTATTATATCATCAGGAAACGCTTATAGTAGCCCCTCCTTGTTGTGATGCCATTTCCTGTTAGTAGCCCCTCCCTGTTGTGACGCCATTTCCTGTTAGTAGCTATAAAACGTATGTTCCCCCTGACTTCTGCCTCTTTCCCGCTCTGGACATGTAGAAAGAGGCTACAGCAGGAGCTGATCTGACGTTTTCTGAAACCTGTCCTGTGTTGTTTATATGTGACAGACAGAATACAGATCCCATACATGAGAGAAGTTGTCCTGTCTTTCCTACACAACGCAATGGAAAAGTACACCGGTCACATGTGCGTGCATGCGTGCGTGTGGGGACATTTCCTCTAAAAATGGCAAGTGGGAGTGACATGTTTTATGTCAGCCAGCAGGGGTGTGTCCGCCTGTGGGGCTAGATGAATAGATGCTGTGTCTGTTGGTGTCATGGCAAACTAGTCAGCAGTTTTAAAATGACTCCTGGGAAATGTGTGATTAAAAAAAACAATGCAACCAACATCTTTAGATTGCCACTTTAAGCATCTTCAAAAATGAAATGGAAGGGGCGTCCAGGTGGCGTTGTGGTCTATTCGTTGCCTACCAACACAGAGATCGCCAGTTTGAATCGCCGTGTTATCTCCGGCTTGGGCAGGCGTCCCTACAGACACAATTGGCCGTGTCTGTGGGTGGGAAGTCGGATGTGGGTATGTTTCCCCGTCGCTGCACTAGCGCCTCCTCTGGTCGGTCAGGGCACCTGTTTGGGGGGGTGGGGGAACTGGGGGGAATAGTGTTATCCTCCCACATGCTACAGCCCCCTGGTGAAACTCCTCACTGTCAGGTGAAAAGAAGCGACTGGTGACTCCTCATGTATCGGAGAAGACATGGGGTAGTCTGTAGCCCTCCCCGGACCAGCAGAGGGGGTGCAGGAGAGACCAGGACTGCTTGGAAAATAGGGCAATTGGCCAAGTAAATTGGGGAGAAAAAAAGGGGGGGGGCAGAAAAAAAAAGAAATGGAAAATCTTGATAAAGCTAGGCTGTTATAGGTCACATTGTGTTGTTATGATCATGAATGTTAAGAATAGGCCACATTGTGTTGCTATGAACATGAATGTTAAGAACAGGCCACATTGTGTTACTATGATTGTGAATGTTAAGAACAGGCCACATTGTGTTGCTATGATCATGAATGTTAAGAATAGGCCACATTGTGTTACTATGATTGTGAATGTTAAGAGCAGGCCACATTGTGTTACTATGATTGTGAATGTTAAGAACAGGCCACATTGTGTTGCTATGATCATGAATGTTAAGAATAGGCCACATTGTGTTACTATGATTGTGAATGTTAAGAGCAGGCCACATTGTGTTACTATGATCATGAATGTTAAGAATAGGCCACATTGTGTTACTATGATTGTGAATGTTAAGAGCAGGCCACATTGTGTTACTATGATCATGAATGTGAAGAACAGGCCACATTGTGTTACTATGATCATGAATGTTAAGAACAGGCCACATTGTGTTACTATGATCATGAATGTTAAGAACAGGCCACATTGTGTTACTATGATCATGAATGTTAAGAATAGGCCACATTGTGTTACTATGATCATGAATGTTAAGAATAGGCCACATTGTGTTGCTATGATCATGAATGTTAAGAACAAGCCACATTGTGTTACTATGATCATGAATGTTAAGAATAGGCCACATTGTGTTACTATGATTGTGAATGTTAAGAGCAGGCCACATTGTGTTACTATGATCATGAATGTTAAGAATAGGCCACATTGTGTTGCTATGATCATGAATGTTAAGAATAGGCCACATTGTGTTACTATGATTGTGAATGTTAAGAGCAGGCCACATTGTGTTACTATGATCATGAATGTTAAGAATAGGCCACATTGTGTTACTATGATCATGAATGTTAAGAATAGGCCACATTGTGTTACTATGATCATGAATGTTAAGAATAGGCCACATTGTGTTACTATGATTGTGAATGTTAAGAACAGGCCACATTGTGTTACTATGATTGTGAATGTTAAGAACAGGCCACATTGTGTTGCTATGATCATGAATGTTAAGAATAGGCCACATTGTGTTACTATGATCATGAATATTAAGAATAGGCCACATTGTGTTGCTATGATCATGAATGTTAAGAACAGGCCACATTGTGTTACTATGATCATGAATGTTAAGAACAGGCCACATTGTGTTACTATGATTGTGAATGTTAAGAACAGGCCACATTGTGTTGCTATGATCATGAATGTTAAGAATAGGCCACATTGTGTTACTATGATCATGAATGTTAAGAATAGGCCACATTGTGTTACTATGATTGTGAATGTTAAGAACAGGCCACATTGTGTTACTATGATTGTGAATGTTAAGAACAGGCCACATTGTGTTGCTATGATCATGAATGTTAAGAATAGGCCACATTGTGTTACTATGATCATGAATGTTAAGAATAGGCCACATTGTGTTGCTATGATCATGAATGTTAAGAACAAGCCACATTGTGTTACTATGATCATGAATGTTAAGAATAGGCCACATTGTGTTACTATGATTGTGAATGTTAAGAGCAGGCCACATTGTGTTACTATGATCATGAATGTTAAGAATAGGCCACATTGTGTTGCTATGATCATGAATGTTAAGAATAGGCCACATTGTGTTACTATGATTGTGAATGTTAAGAGCAGGCCACATTGTGTTACTATGATCATGAATGTTAAGAATAGGCCACATTGTGTTACTATGATCATGAATGTTAAGAATAGGCCACATTGTGTTACTATGATCATGAATGTTAAGAATAGGCCACATTGTGTTACTATGATTGTGAATGTTAAGAACAGGCCACATTGTGTTACTATGATTGTGAATGTTAAGAACAGGCCACATTGTGTTGCTATGATCATGAATGTTAAGAATAGGCCACATTGTGTTACTATGATCATGAATATTAAGAATAGGCCACATTGTGTTGCTATGATCATGAATGTTAAGAACAGGCCACATTGTGTTACTATGATTGTGAATGTTAAGAACAGGCCACATTGTGTTGCTATGATCATGAATGTTAAGAATAGGCCACATTGTGTTACTATGATCATGAATGTTAAGAATAGGCCACATTGTGTTACTATGATTGTGAATGTTAAGAACAGGCCACATTGTGTTACTATGATTGTGAATGTTAAGAACAGGCCACATTGTGTTGCTATGATCATGAATGTTAAGAATAGGCCACATTGTGTTACTATGATCATGAATATTAAGAGCAGGCCACATTGTGTTACTATGATCATGAACACACTCATTTGTAGCAGTTGCCGTGGGCAGGGTTGAGTCATGTAGGATTGAAGGTTTTTAATAAAACTTGAGTCAGTGTAAAGGCTAAGAGGACAGAACTTGTCTATAATCATATACATACATATATATATACACACATACATACACACATATACATATATATATACATACACACATACACATACACATATATGAGATATATATGAGATATATATATATATATGAGATATATATATATATGAGATATATATATATATATATATCGTAACTAGCAGGGGCCATTTTTTACTTGGCTTAGTTTCTGCCTAAAGCTAACATGGTGTGTTTGTTCACAAAGATGATCTTGTCCATCAGGATTGTTTGTCAATTCGATTTTGAAAAAGATGATGAAGCTAATGAAGATGATGCTAATGATTATTATTTATATATTCAAAGCAACACAAAGTGCTTTCCAAAGAAAGGAACCTTAACAGAGCTATAAAGAAAGCAAAGAAGAGACAGATATTCATGTGTTTTGATGCAGCTGAGAAGTGTAATTTTTTTCTCTGATTATCATCTCTGTGAGTCCCCCAGAGTCATGAGACTTTTCAGCTAGAATGAGATGATGAATATGCATGAGACCCAGTGTTTTTAGTCTTTATTTTAATTCTAAATGTTGTGTAATGAGTGAGTTTTGTTTGTGTTCCAGACCAGAAATGAGTTTACCGTGACTCATGTCATCGTGCCGAAGCAGTGCGGCGGACCCGATTACTGTGACACGGAAAATGAGGAGGAGCTCTTCCTCATCCAGGACCAGTATGACCTCATCACCCTGGGCTGGATCCATGTGAGTAAAAATCTGCTTAAAAACAAAAAGAAGGGGGTCCGCGGTGGTGTAGCGGTCTAAGCATCGGCTTTGTGTCGATGCAGTTGCCCACTGGGAACCGGGGTTCGCACCTCGGTCTCGTCAGATCCGACTATGGCCGGACTCGATGAAGCAGCAATAATTGGCAGCGCTGTCTTCAGGAGGGGGGCGGAGTCGGCTTGTGTTCATCACATGAATGCGTCTCTGTGTGTGTCGGAAAAAGCAGTGGTTCGGCTTGGATTCGCCTTGTCACAGAGAGGTGCAGTTGGCGAACCCATGCAGTACGAGGGTGGGTGTTTGAACTAGAATAGGGATCAATTGGCCACTAAATTGGGAGAAATCAGAAATAATTTTTTTTTAAAACGAAAAGGGAGGAAACCATCGTCCCAAGCCTGTTTGCCTGGAAATGTACACAGCAGTCAGCAGAAAGCCATCTGAAACCATGTGCGCCATGCTCCAATGATCAGCTTGACAAAACCAGAGACTTATGTACAGCATTTCTTCTTGGTGGACATTTTGTCTATGAGATAGATCGTTATTTTTTCTTTTGTCAGTTTCTCGAAGTGTGAAGATAATTGTGTGCCGTTGCCTCAAGCTCACTCCTTGCCAACACTGTATGGATGTGTTGAGTGCATTATTGTCTTGGTCACATCTAGGCAGGTCAGGTCCTTTCTTTATCTGCCGTGTGGGCAGCACGGTGGCCCAGTGGTTAGCACTATCGCCTCACAGCAAGAAGGTCCTGGGTTCCAATCTTGGGGGTCATGCCGGGTCGTCGTCTGTGTGGAGTTCGCATGTTCTCCCGTGTCTGTGGTGGGTTTTCTCCGGGTGCTCTGGTTTCCCCCACCATCAGAAAGACATGGATGTCAGGGTTAGTACTCCTGTCTGTGCCCCTGAGCAAGGCATGGCAAGGCCAACTGGAGTTATTCCCCAGGCGCTGCACAGCGCTGCCCACTGCTGCTAGCTACACAGATAGGATGGGGTACATGCAGAGTAATTTCCCCACGGGGATCAATAGAGTATATCAAAATAAAAATAAAAAAATCAAGACTAATGACCTTACCGCCACGGGACTTGAACATGTTCTTCCATCAACAGCAGCACCCTTAGTGGTTGTAGGGGTACACGCCTGTTACCTTAAACAATTTGGACTTGAGCCTTTTTTTTTTTATTATTCCAATTTCTTTTTTCCCCTACTGTTAACTCTTTTCTCAAAATGGCAAACCTTTTGGCGCTTGTTGTCAGTCCAGCCGCAGTACTGCTGCCTACACTGCCCGCCTACCCTCTGCTGCCTACACTGCCTGCCTGCCCTCTCCTGCCTACACTGCCTGCCTGCCCTCTGCTGCCTACACGGCCCGCCTGCCCTCTGCTGCCTGCCTGCCCTCTGCTGCCTGCCTGCCCTCTGCTGCCTACACTGCCTGCCTGCCCTCTGCTGCCTACACTGCCTGCCTGCCCTCTGCTGCCTGTCTGCCCTCTGCTGCCTGCCTGCCTGCCCTCTGCTGTCTACACTGCCCGCCTGCCCTTCTCGCAGGCTCTAATTGTTTCTCACACGCTCGTTGAATCTGGGAGTTGAACTTTTGGGCAGCAGTCATTAACAAAAACAGAACATTAGCACGTTGAACAGGAACATGTCTTCTCAAACTTCTCAGACTCATGATCGAGGTGACGTCTTTTCCACAAGTGCGAGCATTTGTTTTTCACATTCGCTCACAGCCATCTGTAGGTGCAAGTTTGAAGGACATGCTTTCACTAGAGCAAAGCCCAGAGCTGTGTGGGTGTGAGGGAAGTCTTACAAATGTTCAGGGAGGCTCTCACTGCAGGTGTTCTGATGAGAGGGTGCAGAATCTGTGTGTGTGTGTTTGTGTGTGTCTGTGTCTGTGTCTGTGTTTGTGTGTAAAGGTGCCTTTGCACTTGTGCACGCTAAACCGTTTGAAAATGTAAAATGGGGCCTAACCTCCATGTTTTGTTTCCCAGACACACCCCACTCAGACAGCCTTCCTGTCCAGTGTGGACCTTCACACGCACTGCTCCTACCAGATGATGCTGCCGGAGGCCATCGCCATTGTCTGCTCGCCCAAGTTCAACGAGTGAGTCCATCCAGCAATCCAGCCATCCATCCGTCATCCAAACCGCTTATCCTGCTCTCAGAGTCATGGGACGCTGGAGCCTATCCCAGCAGTCATTGGGCGGCAGGCGGGGAGACAGGCTACCAGGCCATCATGGGGCTGATATATATACACACACACACACACACTTAGGGACAATTTCGTACAGCCGATTCACCTGACCTACATGTCTTGAGTCACCTGACCTACATGTCTTTGGACTGTGGGAGGAAACCGGAGCACCCGGAGGAAACCCATGCAGACACGGGGAGAACATGCAAACTCCACACAGAGGATGACCCGGGATGACCCCCAAGGTTGGACTACCCCGGGACTGGAACCCAGTCCACTGGCAGAAAACGTGATACTTCTGGTTGTGTTTACTGAGTCCACGGCTCCTCAGAAAGTGGGAGAACATCGGAGACTTGGTTGTGTGTACTCTGGGTCTTGAAGAGGGAAACATATATATCCTTTGGCCCCTGAATATGTTTTCAGAAGTGTAGAAAATGTAGTGTTTTCTCTGTCTGCACCTTTTCTAATGGGGTCTCAACCCAGGCTTGTGGAACTGTTGATCCACCATGTCCTACTCTACAGTTTTGTGGTTCAACACATCTTAAAGTAATAGAAGCTGGCATTAAGTTGAAGCTGGCATTTAAACCTGGAAAAAGTTCTAAAGTGAACTTGCTTGTGGACACCCTGTGTTGAAAGAAAAAAAGGGAGGACTCCATCATTCATTATTTCCTGTAGAATTGTTATTCTTATTTTGTGGATATGAACGGTGGGAGATAGTTTTGATTCTGACACCAAGGTTCAAGCCTGGACACATTTCAGTATGCGGTCTAGTCAGTGTTGAAACATAAGAGTTACTCCTCCTTCAGTGCCCTGAGCAAAACTGTAAGAGTTACTCCTCTTTTAAGCTGACATCAGGAGACCTGGCTTACTGTTACTCCATCCTCCTTCAGTGCCCTGAGTAAAACTGTAAGAGTTACTCCTCTTTTAAGCTGACATCAGGAGACCTGGCTTACTGTTACTCCATCCTCCTTCAGTGTCCTGAGTAAAACTGTAAGAGTTACTCCTCTTTTAAGCAGACATCAGGAGACCTGGCTTACTGTTACTCCTTCAGTACCCTGAGTAAAACTGTAAGAGTTACTCCTCTTTTAAGCAGACATCAGGAGACCTGGCTTACTGTTACTCCATCCTCCTTCAGTGCCCTGAGTAAAACTGTAAGAGTTACTCCTCTTTTAAGCAGACATCAGGAGACCTGGCTTACTGTTACTCCATCCTCCTCAGTGTCCTGAGTAAAACTGTAAGAGTTACTCCTCTTTTAAGCTGACATCAGGAGACCTGGCTTACTGTTACTCCATCCTCCTTCAGTGCCCTGAGTAAAACTGTAAGAGTTACTCCTCTTTTAAGCAGACATCAGGAGACCTGGCTTACTGTTACTCCTTCAGTACCCTGAGTAAAACTGTAAGAGTTACTCCTCTTTTAAGCAGACATCAGGAGACCTGGCTTACTGTTACTCCATCCTCCTTCAGTGCCCTGAGTAAAACTGTAAGAGTTACTCCTCTTTTAAGCTGACATCAGGAGACATGGCTTACTGTTACTCCTTCAGTGCCCTGAGTAAAACTGTAAGAGTTACTCCTCTTTTAAGCTGACATCAGGAGACCTGGCTTACTGTTACTCCATCCTCCTTCAGTGCCCTGAGTAAAACTGTAAGAGTTACTCCTCTTTTAAGCAGACGTCAGGAGACGTGGCTTACTGTTACTCCATCCTCCTCAGTGTCCTGAGCAAAACTGTAAGAGTTACTCCTCTTTTAAGCAGACGTCAGGAGACGTGGCTTACTGTTACTCCATCCTCCTCAGTGTCCTGAGCAAAACTGTAAGAGTTACTCCTCTTTTAAGCTGACATCAGGAGACCTGGCTTACTGTTACTCCATCCTCCTTCAGTGCCCTGAGTAAAACTGTAAGAGTTACTCCTCTTTTAAGCAGACATCAGGAGACGTGGCTTACTGTTACTCCATCCTCCTTCAGTGCCCTGAGTAAAACTGTAAGAGTTACTCCTCTTTTAAGCAGACATCAGGAGACCTGGCTTACTGTTACTCCTTCAGTGTCCTGAGTAAAACTGTAAGAGTTACTCCTTTTAAGCAGACGTCAGGAGACCTGGCTTACTGTTACTCCATCCTCCTTCAGTGCCCTGAGTAAAACTGTAAGAGTTACTCCTCTTTTAAGCAGACATCAGGAGACGTGGCTTACTGTTACTCCATCCTCCTTCAGTGCCCTGAGTAAAACTGTAAGAGTTACTCCTCTTTTAAGCAGACATCAGGAGACCTGGCTTACTGTTACTCCTTCAGTGTCCTGAGTAAAACTGTAAGAGTTACTCCTCTTTTAAGCAGACGTCAGGAGACGTGGCTTACTGTTACTCCATCCTCCTCAGTGTCCTGAGTAAAACTGTAAGAGTTACTCCTCTTTTAAGCAGACATCAGGAGACCTGGCTTACTGTTACTCCTTCAGTGTCCTGAGTAAAACTGTAAGAGTTACTCCTCTTTTAAGCAGACATCAGGAGACCTGGCTTACTGTTACTCCCTCAGTGCCCTGAGTAAAACTGTAAGAGTTACTCCTCTTTTAAGCAGACATCAGGAGACCTGGCTTACTGTTACTCCATCCTCCTCAGTGTCCTGAGTAAAACTGTAAGAGTTACTCCTCTTTTAAGCAGACATCAGGAGACCTGGCTTACTGTTACTCCTTCAGTGTCCTGAGTAAAACTGTAAGAGTTACTCCTCTTTTAAGCAGACATCAGGAGACCTGGCTTACTGTTACTCCTTCAGTGCCCTGAGTAAAACTGTAAGAGTTACTCCTCTTTTAAGCTGACATCAGGAGACCTGGCTTACTGTTACTCCATCCTCCTTCAGTGCCCTGAGTAAAACTGTAAGAGTTACTCCTCTTTTAAGCTGACATCAGGAGACGTGGCTTACTGTTACTCCATCCTCCTCAGTGTCCTGAGGAAAACTGTAAGAGTTACTCCTCTTTTAAGCTGACATCAGGAGACCTGGCTTATTGTTACTCCATCCTCCTCAGTGTCCTGAGTAAAACTGTAAGAGTTACTCCTCTTTTAAGCAGACATCAGGAGACCTGGCTTACTGTTACTCCATCCTCCTTCAGTGCCCTGAGTAAAACTGTAAGAGTTACTCCTCTTTTAAGCAGACATCAGGAGACCTGGCTTACTGTTACTCCTTCAGTGTCCTGAGTAAAACTGTAAGAGTTACTCCTCTTTTAAGCAGACATTAGGAGACCTGGCTTACTGTTACTCCATCCTCCTCAGTGTCCTGAGTAAAACTGTAAGAGTTACTCCTCTTTTAAGCTGACATCAGGAGACCTGGCTTACTGTTACTCCATCCTCCTTCAGTGCCCTGAGTAAAACTGTAAGAGTTACTCCTCTTTTAAGCAGACATCAGGAGACCTGGCTTACTGTTACTCCATCCTCCTCAGTGTCCTGAGTAAAACTGTAAGAGTTACTCCTCTTTTAAGCAGACATCAGGAGACGTGGCTTACTGTTACTCCATCCTCCTCAGTGTCCTGAGTAAAACTGTAAGAGTTACTCCTCTTTTAAGCAGACATCAGGAGACCTGGCTTACTGTTACTCCTTCAGTGTCCTGAGTAAAACTGTAAGAGTTACTCCTCTTTTAAGCAGACATCCGGAGACCTGGCTTACTGTTACTCCTTCAGTGCCCTGAGTAAAACTGTAAGAGTTACTCCTCTTTTAAGCAGACGTCAGGAGACCTGGCTTACTGTTACTCCATCCTCCTCAGTGTCCTGAGTAAAATTGTAAGAGTTACTCCTCTTTTAAGCAGACATCAGGAGACGTGGCTTACTGTTACTCCATCCTCCTCAGTGTCCTGAGTAAAACTGTAAGAGTTACTCCTCTTTTAAGCAGACATCAGGAGACCTGGCTTACTGTTACTCCATCCTCCTCAGTGTCCTGAGTAAAACTGTAAGAGTTACTCCTCTTTTAAGCTGACATCAGGAGACCTGGCTTACTGTTACTCCTTTAGTGTCCTGAGTAAAACTGTAAGAGTTACTCCTCTTTTAAGCAGACATCAGGAGACGTGGCTTACTGTTACTCCATCCTCCTCAGTGTCCTGAGTAAAACTGTAAGAGTTACTCCTCTTTTAAGCAGACATCAGGAGACGTGGCTTACTGTTACTCCATCCTCCTCAGTGTCCTGAGTAAAACTGTAAGAGTTACTCCTCTTTTAAGCTGACATCAGGAGACCTGGCTTACTGTTACTCCATCCTCCTCAGTGTCCTGAGTAAAACTGTAAGAGTTACTCCTCTTTTAAGCTGACATCAGGAGACCTGGCTTACTGTTACTCCATCCTCCTCAGTGTCCTGAGTAAAACTGTAAGAGTTACTCCTCTTTTAAGCAGACATCAGGAGACCTGGCTTACTGTTACTCCATCCTCCTTCAGTGTCCTGAGTAAAACTGTAAGAGTTACTCCTCTTTTAAGCTGACATCAGGAGACCTGGCTTACTGTTACTCCATCCTCCTCAGTGTCCTGAGTAAAACTGTAAGAGTTACTCCTCTTTTAAGCTGACGTCAGGAGACGTGGCTTACTGTTACTCCATCCTCCTCAGTGTCCTGAGTAAAACTGTAAGAGTTACTCCTCTTTTAAGCTGACATCAGGAGACCTGGCTTACTGTTACTCCATCCTCCTTCAGTGCCCTGAGTAAAACTGTAAGAGTTACTCCTCTTTTAAGCTGACATCAGGAGACCTGGCTTACTGTTACTCCATCCTCCTCAGTGTCCTGAGTAAAACTGTAAGAGTTACTCCTCTTTTAAGCAGACGTCAGGAGACCTGGCTTACTGTTACTCCATCCTCCTTCAGTGCCCTGAGTAAAACTGTAAGAGTTACTCCTCTTTTAAGCAGACATCAGGAGACGTGGCTTACTGTTACTCCATCCTCCTTCAGTGTCCTGAGCAAAACAGCCAGAGGCCAAATCTCCAGTGTTTTGTTTTGTATTTTTATTATTATTAATTCAGCTTTTTGGTTAATTTTCTCTTAATGGGAGGCAACAGTAGATAGAAACACTCATCTACTATCCGTTTATTGTTAACCCGTGTTTCTTAAAATGCATATAGTGTATTTTTTCTGATTCTGCCTGTGAAGTGCCACTTCTAACATGGTGTGTTTCATGTTGCAGAATCGGCTACTTCAGGCTGACAGATCGCGGAACGGATGAGATCTCCACATGTAAACAGAAGGGCTTTCACCCTCACAGCAAAGACCCTCCTCTTTTTACAGTGAGTACGTGCCTGCTGGGAGCCCCTGCAGCGTGCTAACCGCCAGTGTTGTTGTTTACAGCAGAGCTGGGCTCTTTGCATGGATACGTTGGCAGCCAGTCTTTTTACACCTGACAAAATGATGACAAAGCCCAGAGACCCGTGAGCCATTTTATTTTCTAGATCAGTGATCCACAACCTTTTTGTACCCAAGGCCCCCCATGTCCAAGGAAATACTCCAGGGTCCCCCATGAGAGACATGCTAATCTGTCTGCCTGTCGTCGTCACGACTCCTTCCTTCTGTATACACTCCAACACAGTTAGTTGAGCTTATAAAAACATAAAAACAATTTAAAAACATTTCCTCTTTTAGTAATAGGCACATATTTTTAATATGCACGTATGGGCGGCACAGTGGTTAGCGCTGTCGTCTCACAGCAAGAAGGTCCTGGGTTTGAACCCCAGCAGTGTCCAACCTCGGAAGTCATCCCGGGTCGTCCTCTTTGTAGAGTTTGCATGTTCTCCCCGTGTCTGTGGTGGGTTTTCTCCAGGTGCTCCGGTTTCCCCCACCATCAAAAAAAAAAGGAAAAAAAAAACATGCATGTTAGGGTCAGTACTCCTGTCTGTGCCCCTGAGCAAGGCATGGCAAGACAAACTGGAGTTGGTCCCTGGGTGCTGCACGGCGGCTGCCCACTGCCGCTAGCTACACAGCTAGGATGGGTTACCTGCAGAGAAAAGTTTCCCTTCGAGGATCAACAGAGTATATCAGAATCAAAAAAAATTATTTACCAAGCAAAAATTTTTCGTTTGGTTTTTGTCATTTGCAGAACACATATAAGGTGTGGCACCCACACAACTTTAGAGGGCTTGCCTTGTGTTCCCACTGGGGACCAGGGTTCACACCCTGGTCTCGTCAGATCCGACTATGGCCGAACTTGATGAAGCAGCAATAATTGGCAACGCTGTCTTCAGGAGGGGGCGGATTCGGCTTGTGTTCGTCACATGAATGCCTCTCTGTGTGTGGGGGGCGGGGAAGCAGTGGTTTGGCCTGGATTCGCCTTGTCATGAAAGTGCCGAGGCATCTCCTTCGAGACTGCCGGCTGGAGAGATGCTGTTGGAAAACGCATGCAGCATGAGGGTGGGTGTTTGAACTAAAAAGTAGGGATTGATTGGCCACTAAATTGAAGGGAAAAATCAGAAATAAAATTTATAAAGAAAAAAAAAGAAAAATAAGGAAGTCAGCGTGCCAACCTGCCTATCGTCATTTCAAATAAACCCGAATATTTGCTCTACAAAGAGGGCTTGAAGGATATGACTGACTTTTAATGAAGAGAATGCTAATATATTTTACATTTTCTAATTTAGCGGACACCTGGATCCAAAGTGCCTTACAAGAGAATCTGCAATTAGAAGATGTTTGTTTGTCAATTTACAGCCATCTTAGATCACTAAATAGTAATCATATCATAGCCAAGAGTGCAGGCCATCTTAGAGCACTAAATAGTAATCATATCATAGCCTAGAGTGCAGGCCATCTTAGAGCACTGAATAGTAATCACATCATAGCCTAGAGTGCAGGCCATCTTAGAGCACTAAATAGTAATCATATCATAGCCAAGAGTGCAGGCCATCTTAGAGCACTGAATAGTAATCATATCATAGCCAAGAGTGCAGGCTATCTTAGAGCACTGAATAGTAATCATATCATAGCCAAGAGTGCAGGCCGTTTTAGATCACTAAATAGTAATCATATCATAGCCAAGAGTGCAGGCCATCTTAGAGCACTGAATAGTAATCTTATCATAGCCAAGACTGCAGGCCATCTTAGAGCACTGAATAGTAATCATATCATAGCCAATAGTGCAGGCCGTCTTAGAGCACTAAATAGTAATCATATCATAGCCAAGAGTTCAGAATAGTAATCATATCACAGCCAAGAGTGCAGGCCATCTTAGAGCACTAAATAGTAATCATCATAGCCAAGAGTGCAGGCCATCTTAGAGCACTGAATAGTAATCATATCATAGCCAAGAGTGCAGGCCGTCTTAGATCACTAAATAGTAATCATATCATAGCCAAGAGTGCAGGCCATCTTAGAGCACTGAATAGTAATCTTATCATAGCTAAGACTGCAGGCCATCTTAGAGCACTGAATAGTAATCATATCATAGCCAAGAGTGCAGGCCGTCTTAGAGCACTAAATAGTAATCATATCATAGCGAAGAGTTCAGAATAGTAATCTTATCATAGCCAAGACTGCAGGCCATCTTAGAGCACTGAATAGTAATCATATCATAGCCAAGAGTGCAGGCCGTCTTAGAGCACTAAATAGTAATCATATCATAGCCAAGAGTTCAGAATAGTAATCATATCACAGCCAAGAGTGCAGGCCATCTTAGAGCACTAAATAGTAATCATCATAGCCAAGAGTGCAGGCCATCTTAGAGCACCGAATAGTAATCATATCATAGCCAAGAGTGCAGGCCGTCTTAGATCACTAAATAGTAGTCACATCATAGCCAAGAGTGCAGGCCATCTTAGAGCACTGAATAGTAATCTTATCATAGCCAAGACTGCAGGCCATCTTAGAGCACTGAATAGTAATCATATCATAGCCAAGAGTGCAGGCCGTCTTAGAGCACTAAATAGTAATCATATCATAGCCAAGAGTTCAGAATAGTAATCATATCACAGCCAAGAGTGCAGGCCATCTTAGAGCACTGAATAGTAATCACATCATAGCCAAGAGTGCAGGCCATCTTAGAGCACTGAATAGTAATCATATCATAGCCAAGAGTGCAGGCCGTGTTAGAGCACTAAATAGTAATCATATCATAGCCAAGAGTGCAAGCCATCTTAGAGCACTGAATAGTAATCACATCATAGCCAAGAGTGCAGGCCATCTTAGAGCACCGAATAGTAATCATATCATAGCCAAGAGCGCAGGCCGTCTTAGAGCACTAAATAGTAATCATATCATAGCCAAGAGTGCAGGCCGTCTTAGAGCACTGAATAGTAATCATATCATAGGCAAGACTGCAGGCCATCGTAGAGCACTGAATAGTAATCATATCATAGCCAAGAGTGCAGGCTGTCTTAGAGCACTAAATAGTAATCATATCATAGCGAAGAGTGCAGGCCATCGTAGAGCACTGAATAGTAATCATATCATAGCCAAGAGTGCAGGCTATCTTAGAGCACTGAATAGTAATCACATCATAGCCAAGAGTGCAGGCCATCTTAGAGCACTAAATAGTAATCATATCATAGCCAAAAGTGCAGGCCATCGTAGAGCACTGAATAGTAATCATATCATAGCCAAGAGTGCAGGCCATCTTAGAGCACTGAATAGTAATCATATCATAGCCAAGAGTGCAGGCCATCTTAGAGCACTGAATAGTAATCATATCATAGCCAAGAGTGCAGGCCATCTTAGAGCACCGAATAGTAGTCACATCATAGCCAAGAGTGCAGGCCGTCTTAGAGCACTAAATAGTAATCATATCATAGCCAAGAGTGCAGGCTATCTTAGAGCACTGAATAGTAATCACATCATAGCCAAGAATGCAGGCCATCTTAGAACACTGAATAGTAATCATATCATAGCCAAGAGTGCAGGCCGTCTTAGAGCACTAAATAGTAATCATATCATAGCCAAGAGTGCAGGCCATCTTAGAGCACTAAATAGTAATCATATCATAGCCAAGAGTGCAGGCCGTCTTAGAGCACTGAATAGTAATCACATCATAGCCAAGAGTGCAGGCCATCTTAGAGCACTAAATAGTAATCATATCATAGCCAAGAGTGCAGGCCATTAGGTGTGCAGTGGGTCAGTCACCAGAAGTGACACGAGTAATGAGATGAAATGACACATTAGCTGGACAATGCCATAAATAAGTACAACAGTTATGCTTATGAATGCATCACTGTTAAGCATCTATGGATTAGGGTGCTGCATTGCATTCTATGATAGGTATGGTTGGATGCAATGAAGCAGTAAGAACAGAACATAGATTAGATTAGATTAGAATAGATTAAAAAATGTGATCTAATTTTATCTATGTTATGTTCTTGCAGCCTTGCTTTGTGCATCTGACTGTAGCTATCATATGCAGCACCTTAATACGATCTGATAATTCTATGATAGGTATGGTCAGATACACAGCAAATCAGCAAGAGCAGAAAATAGCTGTGATGTGATCATAAAATAAGAGCGGCGCTTATCCATCATTAGTCTAGATGTCCATGGTCGATCATTTGTTTCACCAAACACACCCATATACCAAAAGCTGTCATCTGCGTAGAAATAAGATTATTATCTTTATATGTGTTTGTGAATTTCGTGTGAGCTGATGATAATAAATATAGTATAAAGCACAGCTAGATTGAATCTTGGTGCTGGAAATTTCTGGCATTGTGAAATTTGTCAAACTAGGTACCATGGTACCTTTTATTCCCTATGTATTGTCTGACAAAATGAAAAAGCACCCATTTGCATGCAGTGCATATTGCCTCTGGCTTTATGGAAGGAGGCTGGTGTCAGGAAGGAAATTTTGATTCATTTGGACTATTGACTATATGATAATAATAATAATAATAATATAAAGTATGTATTGTTTGTATACACATATTACACACATTAAAAACATACATTATGACGATGAAGTAGACATTGTGGGGGTGCCCCGGTGGCTCACAAGGTAGAGCGCACACCACATAAGGCTGAGTCCTTACCGCAGCGACCTGGGTTCGAATCCAGCGCTGGCCCTTTGCTGCATGTCTTCTCCTCTCTCCCCCTGCCTTTTCTGTCGCTCTCTACTGTCGCTATCAAATGAAGGTGGAGAATGCTAACAGAAAGAGGAAGAAAAGACATTTTGAGTGGCGTTTGCTGGGCTATTCTGCCTTCATGTTTACGTGTGTTTGCTTGTTCAGTTTGAGTAAAGACCATCGTTTATGGAAATGAACACTAACGAATATGTGCCTCTTCTTGCAGCATGCGGGACACATCACCATCACTGACGGCAGCGTATCCATGTTGGACTTGCGGTGATTTTTATTTTTTTGCTGTTTTTTCCTCACCACACTACTCACAGACTGAATTAAAAAAAAAAACCAATCCAGATGACCTGTTTGAAGAAACACTCGCATTATTTCGAGACAGCACTAAGTAAATCCCGGCTGCAGGTTCGAGCATTTACACGGACATCAGCTGTTCTCAAAGGACACGTCATTCTGGATTTTTTTGTTGTTTGTTTACTCTCTCAGCTTTCTTCTTTCGACTCTCCAAGCAAACAGCTGCTCCCCACCCCAGTGGGCGGGTGAACCTCTGGCTCTTTCACGTCTGCCGTCTGTCAGTGTGCAGTCTTGTTTTCATTTGTTTTCAGATTGGTTGGGTTAAAGATGTTAATTATCATGTGTCTGTCAGGGACATTAAACTGTGGTCAAAACAATATGCGGTTTTATGGTATGTATCCAATCTTACGTTGGGTTGATCATTCCTCATCAAGTGATGCTCCTGACCGACAGTGCCAAGGATGGGAGGATTCGCCAAGTCCCCAATAACGTTGAAGAAGTTCCACGTGAATTCAGCGTTCGCCCTCATGGAGCACTGCATTATGTTAGTGATGGTTTGTTTGCGTTGTAAGCTGGTGAAGAGGAACGCCAAGAGAAGCGAAAAGGCCAGTCATAGCTCAGGTACGTGGGCATTGCTGCTCTTCTGTATTTTTGTATACAATACGAATGCCTCACTCCTCTGGTATCTTTTGTCGTTTCCAGAAGATTTTGTTGAAAATGTCGCTGTGCTCATGATGGAGTAGTTTGTTTTATCGTCTGTTGCGGGGAGGGGGATGTATAACGTAACAAAACGTGGGCTATGCAAATCATCTAAGATGTGACTGTAGTTCAGAGGAAATGTGTGCAACAGACAACTGAATATACCGAAGACTGCACACTGCTGATCCACTAGCTGAGGTTCACCCCAACCAGTTGTGCTTGCTGCTGTCTGTCATCAGAGGATGTACATGATTAGCCTCGAGTGTGAGAATACGTCATCAGATAACACAATAAACTCAGAATACATGATCTGTTGTTTGAATTGTGTGTGTATGCGTGCGTCACTTTTTATGAGACTTGTGGAAGAAGCATGGTTGAAACATGGAACATCAGTTGCTGTGTATAAATAAGATCATGTGACCAACATAATAAACACTAGACATCAACATTCTGAGGCGTTTTGCATTTTTATTTACACAATGTGGAATTCGCATGGAAATGAACATGCATAATAGAGCTATTTACAGCTTGAAGCCTGTTTTGGTGAGCATGTACCGGACAGCTCATCTGGCGCACTTCCGGGAGACATAATCTGCTTTTATGTAAATGAAGGCTGGTGTACGGTAGTGCTGCACGATCAATCCAATCACATACGCGATGTCCGCCTGTGCTATTATATCACCGCAAAAGGCTGCAATTTAATAAAATAATGTGTGCGTGAATGTCAGTGTGCAGTCTGCTTATCTATCAGGCCTCTCCAACTCTCTGATCTGCTCTCCTCTGCTCTCCCCCTGGAACCAGCCTCTACCTCACCTGATGATCTCACCAATCACATCAACGCCACTCTGTCTGCCTCCCTAAACACACTGGCCCCTCTCAAAACAAAAACAGTCTCCTTCAACACCTCTGCACCCTGGTTTACACCTGAGCTCCGCACAATGAAACAGACTGCCTGCCAACTGGAACGACTCGCCAAGAAAACATCTCATTGTCCATCAAGAAGCCCACAACCTCCACCTCTCTGCCTACAAAGATGCCCTCACCGCCGTCAAGTCTGCTTATTTTTCCACCATCATTAATGATTCCAGCCGTAACCCCCGCACCCTCTTTTCACTGTGAACAACCTCCTCTAGTCCCGTGCCGATGCCCTCTCCAACTCTACTGCTAAACAATGCAACTCATTTCTCCAAATTTTTGCAGACAAAATCACCGCTATCAACAAATCACTGTCCCCTGCATCTGATTCGGCAGCCCCTGCTCCAGCCCCTCTTCTCCTCATTCCTCTCGACCTCCCTACCCCTCCCCCGATCGCTGCCTCTCCCGGTTTGTTCTAGTTGCCCCTACCACTATCTCTGAACTCATCAGCTCATCAAAATCCACAGCCTGCTCCCTTGATCCCCTCCCCACCCCTCTACTGAAGAAATGCCTCCCTGCCCTATGCCCCTACTTCACCAACCTTTTCAGTACTTCACTGTCCCATGGAATTGTCCCTTCTGCCTTCAAATCTGCCGCTGTCACCCCAATTCTCAAGAAACCTGGTCTTGATCCCTCCTGCCTCAACCACTACTGGCCAATCTCCAACCTCCCCTTCCTCTCAAAAACCCTGGAACGCATTGTCGTCACACAACTCCAAACCTACCTACACTCCAACAACCTACTCGAACCCCTCCAGTCCAGTTTTCGCCCACTCCACAGCACTGAAACTGCTCTCCTTAAAGTACTCAATTACCTCCTCACCTCTGCTGATACTGGAGCCCTTAACATTCTCATTCTCCTTGACATGAGTGCAGCCTTCGATACTGTGAGTCACAACGTCCTGCTCACCAGATTGAAAGATGTTAGTATTGAAGGCACCGTACACAGCTGGCTCCAGTCCTACCTCTCCAACAAGTCACACTATATCTCACTTCACAACCACTCCTCTGTTCCATCCACAGTCATACAAGGTGTTCCGCAAGGTTCTGTACTCGGCCCACTTCTTTTCATCATCTACATGCTCCCTCTTGGTCAGATTCTCTGCCATTTCGACCTGGACTTCCACTGTTATGCTGATGACACCCAGATATACCTCAGCACCAAATCCCCTCACAATCCGCCCCTCTCTCACATCGACTCCTGTCTGTCTACAGTTGAAGTCTGGATGCAGCAAAACCTCCTCAAACTCAACAGTGACAAAACTGAACTCCTCTTCATTGGCTCCAAGTCCACTCTCAGCCAATTCAGCAGCCTCACAACTCACCATCGATGGCACTACTGTCTCCCTTTCCTCCCAGGCATGCAACCTTGATGTGATCCTTGATCCCACCCTCTCCCTTGAGCCACATATCCGCCAAATGGTCAAATCCTCCTTCTACCACCTTCACAACACTGTGAAAATAAGACCCTCTCTCACACACCCTGCTGCTGAGATACTGATCCATGCCTTCATCTCCTTCCGCCCTGATTACTGCAACTCACTCCTCTATGGCATCAGTGCTAGTTCTATCAAGAGACTCCAGTTGGTCCAGAATGCATCTGCCCGACTTTTAACTTGCATCAAATCCTGGCACCACATCACCCCAGTCCTAAAAGACCTCCACTGGCTACCCATCTCCCACTGGATCAATTACAAAATCATGGTTCTTACTTATAAAGCCCTTCACAGACTGGCTCCCCTATACCTCACCGACCTCCTCTCCCCCTACCAACCCTCTCAGTCCCTCAGATCCACCTCAGCCTCCCTTCTCTCCAACCCCAGGTCCAATCTCCGCGGCTTTGGTGACAGCCTTCTCCAGGGCAGCTCCCAGGCTCTAGAACTCACTCCCCCAAATTTTTAGGGACTCAGAATCCCTCCCACTCTTCCAATCCCATCTCAAGATACACCTCTTCGCCATTGCCTTCTCGTACCCCCCTCCCCGTCCTCTCATCCAACCTTAATCTGAGGCAGACTAAGGACCGAGCACTTGACCTGCTTCGCCGTCCTCGTGGAACTCCCTCCCCAAGCACATCAGATACTGCTGCGATCTGCCCACATTCAAGTCATTAATCAGGACTCACCTCTTCAGACTTGCTTTCATCTGTGATTTATGAAGTTTGTTTTTCTTGCCCTTTTGTATGTGTCTAAGTGGGAGAGTACTGCTGGCGTCATGTGTGGCTGCCGCTTCTCCCTCTTGTAGCCCCCCTTCCCATCCACCCCTGTATGTCTGTGTTATGTTTATCTGTTGTCTTGTTTCACCCTGTTTATTGTAAAGCCACTTTGAGTGTTAGAAAAGCGCTATATAAGTTTAATTATTATTATTATTATTATTATTATTATCTACGCCCATAATTAAGAGATGACCAATCAGCGTCTGTTTAGGCAGTGACGCGCATGCAGTCTACGGTCACGTGACTACCAGTGTGCTGTGTGCAGACCAGAAAGGAATGAGCAGGTTAATACGGAACCCAGTTATCTCCCTACTACAGCTCTGTAGGTCAACGCTGATGAACTGGTGGCAAAAACAATAAAACGTGATGTTCTCAAGCTCGGTGACATTGAGCAGAAAGCGGTACTGTGTAAAACTTGCAAAATGAAAGTCGCTACATGTTGCGGCAGCACGACAGATTTGTATTTGTATATGTATAAATTTGTTTGTTATATCGTAAATTGCAATATTGTCCACAATAATCGCAAGATAACCTTTTCACCAAATCGTGCAGCACTAGTGTACATATGTCAGTGTTGAAGAAGTCATACAGCCCTCACTTGGAGACCATTTTCATTGACTGTAGACTGTTCACCGCGGGAGTTTTGTTCATTTATTCTGGTTGGTCTCTATATCCACCCCAGGCCTGTGTTGGTGAGGGTTACCACACCAGGCTCATCAGATAATAATCATGGAGCGCAAACACCCAGACTCCCTTCTCAAACTTCCAAAAAACTTCCAAAATGTAGACAGCACACTAAGTGTCCCACCAGGGACCAAAACACTGGATCATTGCTACACAATATTAAAGGACGCCTATCACATTGTCCCCTGTGCAGCCTTGGGACTCTGATCACTGTCTGATTTATCTTCTCCCAACCTACAGGGAGAAACTAAAATTGCAAAGCCTGTGGTTAAAACTGTTAGGAGATGGACCAACAAGTCAAAGCTGGAGCTTCGGGCCTGCTTTGACTGCACTGACTGGAGTGTTTTTGAGGCTGCATCTACAGACCTGGATGAACTTACTGACACTGTGATGTCTTTTGTGAGGACGTGTATGCCCACCAAAACTTTCCGCACCTTCAATAACCCATTGACAACAAGCGGGGTTCGAACCTAGGACCTTCTTGCTGTGAGGCAACAGCACTAGCCACTATGGTGGTGCAGTGGTTAGCGCTGTTGCCTCACAGCAAAAGGTCCTAGGTTCGAACCCTGGGGTTGTTCAAACTTGGAGGGGTCATCCCAGGTCCTTTCTGTGTGGAGTTTGAATGTTCTCCCCATGTCTGCATGGATTTTCTCCAGGTGCTCCAGTTTCCTCCACCATCAAAAAGACATGCATGTTAGGGTTAATATTGCTGTTTGTGCCCCTGACCGAGGCATGGCAAGACCAACTGGAGTTGGTCCCCGGGTGCTGCACGGCAGCTTTCCACTGCTCCTAGCTACACAGCTAGGATGGGTTAAATGCAGAGGAAGAATTTCCCCACGGGGATCAATAAAGTAATTAAAAAAAAAAAAATAATAACAATAAGCCCTGGTTCACAGCAAAACTCAGGCAGCTTCTTCGGGCCAAGGAAGAGGCCTGCAGGACGGGAGATAGGATCCTGTACAACCAAGTCAGAAACACACTGTCACAGGAGATCAGAGTAGCTGATAAGCTGAAAAACAGCTGTGTGGAGAGGCCTGCAGGACATCACCAACTACAGGAGACCATCCCCCCACACTGCAGAGAACCATCAACTGGCTGACGACCTGAACTTGTTTTACTGTAGGCTTGATAAGCACATTCTCATACCCCTCACCCTCTCCGGCTACATCATACAACCAACTGCACCCTTTGCTAGCCCCTCCCCACTGCCCCCCCCCTGCACTCAGAATTTGTGAAGAGGATGTGAGTCAGCTCTTCCAGAGACAGAAGATCAGGAAGGCACCAGGCCCGGATGGTGTGTCTGCCTCCTCCCTAAAAGTCTGTGCTGACCAGTTGGCCCCTGTCTTCACACTGATCTTCAACAGATCACTGGGGCTATGTGAAGTCCCCTCCTGCTTCAAAAGCTCCATCATCCTGGTCCCCAAGAAACCTCATATCTCGTGATTAAATTACTACAGGCCCATTGCCCTTACATCTGTGGCCAAGAAATCCTTTGAGAAACTGGTGTTGGCCCACCCAAAGGACATCACAGGCCTGCTACTGGAACCCCTACAGGGCAAACAGGTCAGTGGATGATGCAATCATCATGGTACTGCACTACATCTTGCAACACCTCGACTCTCCAGCGACATACGCAAGGGTTCTGTTCGTGGACTACAGCTCAGCGTTCAACACCATCGTCCCAGACATCCTCCACTCCAAACTCGGCCAGCTCACTGTACCAGCCCCCACTTGTCAGTGGATCAAAAACTTCCTGACAGCAGCCGAGGCTGGGGAAAATCACATCCAGCAACCAGACAATCTGCACTGGCACCCTCCAGGGATGTGTGCTCTCCCCTCTGCTCTTCCTCTACACAAATGACTATATCTCAGGAGACCCATCTGTTAAACTCCTTAAGTTTGCAGATGACACAACGATAATTGGCCTTATCCAGAATGGTGACGAGTCTGCATACAGACAGGATGTTGAATAGCTGGCCCATTGGTGCAGTCATAACAACCTGTAGCTGAACACTATCAAAACTGTGGAGATGACAGTGGGCTTCAGGAGGAGCCCCCCCCCCCCACAATATTCAACAGCCCTATGCCTGCTGTGGAAACCTTCAGGTTTCTGGGATCCACAATCTCCCAGGACCTAAACTAAGGTGCACATCCAACACAGACACAATCATCAAAAAGGCCTAGCAGAGAATGTACTTTCTGTGTCAGCTCAGGAAGTTCAACCTGCCTCAGGAACTGCTGATTCAGTTCTACTCTGCAATAATCCAGTCTGTTTTCTGCACATTTGTCACTGTCTGGTTTGGGTCAGCCACCAAACAGGACAGGGACAGACTACAATGGACAGTCAGGACTGCAAAGAAAATCATTGGTGCCAACTTACCCTCCATGTAGGACTTAAACATTTCCAGAGTCAGGAAACGGGGCAGGTAACATCACTGCAGACCCATCACACCCTGGTCACCACCTGTTGCAAGTCCCCCCTCTGGTAGGTGCTACAGAGCACTGTACCCCAACACAACCAAGCACAAGAACAGTTTCTTTCCGCAGGCCATCCCTCTGATGAACATTTAACATTGTCATAATAAATCTAAGCACACTGTATATACTGTATATTATACATGTACATGCATATTCTGTCATGTCCACATACCTCATGTATATAAGTAACCTGCCAACATATTTATTCCAGCATCTTTGGACTCTGCACTACTGCACTATTACCTTCTTGTTTCGCCTGTATGTAGTCATTTCTTGTACACACTACTGAAAAATATTTGTAATTCTGATTAAAAAAAAAACAACCAACAATCGGCATAGCAGTTTTATTGATAAGGAAGCTAATCACTTTCCATAAAGGATCAAAGAGAATATCTGCAAAAATAAGAGTAAAGGTAAAATTGTTTTATGTGTGCTGTATGTGGGATTTCAACGAGACCCTGCGGTTTTGAGAACAAAGAGGGTACGTGGCTCGGTTGCTTGGATAAATTTGGTATTTTTTAACAGTAATCATAAACTGTGCCATCAAGGAAATGGGCAAGATAAACAGAGCTGATGGCACATACTTGTATGAATGGCTGGGTAACTAACCAAAGAGTCCAGGGTTTGTTAAAGGGATGGCAAGATGATGTAAATTTGAAGTCAGTGTTTCAAAGGTAATGCAGTCCACAACTCAACTACATGCCACGAAGAAACAAGGGCACACCTTGTCACAGATGTGAAGCGCTATTCTTATTGAGACCGAGGGCTTGGTGAATACACCAAGTCCGTTCAGTAGACATAGGCCGTGTGTAACATTGTGTGTTCAGTAGGTAGACATAGGCCGTGTGTAACATTGTGTGTTCAGTAGGCAGACATAGGCCGTGTGTAACATTGTGTGTTCAGTAGGTAGACACAGGCCGTGTGTAACATAGTGTGTTCAGTAGGTAGACACAGGCTGTGTGTAACATTGTGTGTTCAGTAGGTAGACACAGGCCGTGTGTAACATAGTGTGTTCAGCAGGTAGACACAGGCCGTGTGTAACATTGTGTGTTCAGTAGGCAGACACAGGCCGTGTGTAACATTGTGTGTTCAGTAGGTAGACACAGGCCGTGTGTAACATTGTGTGTTCAGTAGGCAGACATAGGCCGTGTGTAACATAGTGTGTTCAGTAGGTAGACACAGGCCGTGTGTAACATAGTGTGTTCAGTAGGCAGACATAGGCCGTGGGTAACATTGTGTGTTCAGTAGGTAGACATAGGCCGTGTGTAACATTGTGTGTTCAGTAGGTAGACACAGGCTGTGTGTAACATTGTGTGTTCAGTAGGTAGACACAGGCCGTGTGTAACATTGTGTGTTCAGTAGGTAGACACAGGCCGTGTGTAACATTGTGTGTTCAGTAGGTAGACACAGGCCGTGTGTAACATTGTGTGTTCAGTAGGTAGACACAGGCCGTGTGTAACATTGTGTGTTCAGTAGGTAGACACAGGCCGTGTGTAACATAGTGTGTTCAGTAGGTAGACACAGGCCGTGTGTAACATAGTGTGTTCAGTAGGTAGACACAGGCCGTGTGTAACATTGTGTGTTCAGTAGGCAGACATAGGCTGTGTGTAACATTGTGTGTTCAGTAGGTAGACACAGGCCGTGTGTAACATTGTGTGTTCAGTAGGCAGACACAGGCCGTGTGTAACATTGTGTGTTCAGTAGGTAGACACAGGCCGTGTGTAACATTGTGTGTTCAGTAGGCAGACATAGGCCGTGTGTAACATAGTGTGTTCAGTAGGTAGACACAGGCCGTGTGTAACATAGTGTGTTCAGTAGGCAGACATAGGCCGTGTGTAACATTGTGTGTTCAGTAGGTAGACATAGGCCGTGTGTAACATTGTGTGTTCAGTAGGTAGACACAGGCCGTGTGTAACATTGTGTGTTCAGTAGGTAGACACAGGCCGTGTGTAACATTGTGTGTTCAGTAGGTAGACACAGGCCGTGTGTAACATTGTGTGTTCAGTAGGTAGACACAGGCCGTGTGTAACATTGTGTGTTCAGTAGGTAGACACAGGCCGTGTGTAACATTGTGTGTTCAGTAGGTAGACACAGGCCGTGTGTAACATTGTGTGTTCAGTAGGTAGACACAGGCCGTGTGTAACATTGTGTGTTCAGTAGGCAGACATAGGCCGTGTGTAACATTGTGTGTTCAGTAGGTAGACACAGGCCGTGTGTAACATTGTGTGTTCAGTAGGTAGACACAGGCCGTGTGTAACATTGTGTGTTCAGTAGGTAGACACAGGCCGTGTGTAACATTGTGTGTTCAGTAGGTAGACATAGGCCGTGTGTAACATTGTGTGTTCAGTAGGTAGACACAGGCCGTGTGTAACATTGTGTGTTCAGTAGGTAGACACAGGCCGTGTGTAACATTGTGTGTTCAGTAGGCAGACATAGGCCGTGTGTAACATTGTGTGTTCAGTAGGTAGACACAGGCCGTGTGTAACATTGTGTGTTCAGTAGGTAGACACAGGCCGTGTGTAACATTGTGTGTTCAGTAGGTAGACACAGGCCGTGTGTAACATTGTGTGTTCAGTAGGTAGACACAGGCCGTGTGTAACATTGTGTGTTCAGTAGGTATTAGGCTTACGAGGGCACACGTCACTTAGGAGTTGCCCTCCTACTGCCAGTTAGCAGTAGGAGGAAAGTAAGTATTATAATCTGTGTGGGAGTTGTTCATTTTATGTTGTATCACTTTATTTCTTTGCCACTATGTCTCCACCCCTAACATCTGAATTAGCTGTAATTGACCGTTCGCAATGTACCACCCCAGAACGCTGCTTGTCCAATCCTACCTTAGCAACGGTTTCTGTGTGAGGGAGGTCCGTCAAGCTTCCAACACACAGCAAAATGCTGAAACGGCGGGCCTATGGGATCTGCAGACCGGATACTAGATATGTGAACAGTTTGGAGGGGTGTAATTTCCTTTCCCTTCCGTAACCCAGAAAGCAAGAAGCACAATGTTGGCAGTAGATCTGGCAGTGTAGCGGACCCCATGGCCAGCTTCATCCATCCAGAACCAACACCAATACCTACCTGTCTGCTCCAAGCTAAGCTGGCTGCTAGCTGTTCAACCTGTTGGGGGCAGCAGCACGCCATGCTCACATCGAGTCTGCCGCTATTTGTGAAGAAGAAGAATACCGGAAATAAACATAACCTAACGTCAAGCCGCTTGCGTTGCGCGTTGCCACGAAGTTAATAAAACCTTAAAACCACTTTGTGTTACACTATCGTTCAAAATGGGGAAGCGGCAACATCAGAAAGACAAGATGTAAGTGACGCAGCTGACCTTCATGTTTGTGTTGTGGGTTGAAATGAAACGTGTTTTCGCTGTTAGCTAATCTCCAGCTAGACTGTATTCAGACCCAATGACGATTGTTGTGTTAGCATTGTTAGCTCTACCCACTCTACACACGTTCTACACACGCTCTACACACACTCTACACACGCTCTACACACTCTACACACGCTCTACACACACTCTACACACGCTCTACACACACTCTACACACGCTCTACACACACTCTACACACTCTACACACGCTCTACACACACTCTACACACTCTACACACACTCTACACACTCTACACACGCTCTACACACGCTCTACACACGCTCTACACACACTCTACACACTCTACACACGCTCTACACACGCTCTACACACACTCTACACACGCTCTACACACACTCTACACACGTTCTACACACACTCTACACACACTCTACACACACTCTACACACGCTCTACACACACTCTACACACTCTACACACACTCTAGACACTACACACACTCTACACACTACACACGCTCTACACACTCTACACACGCTCTACACACACTCTACACACACTCTACACACGTTCTACACACACTCTACACACGCTCTACACACGCTCTACACACGTTCTACACACGCTCTACACACACTCTACACACTCTACATACGCTCTACACACTACATACGCTCTACACACTCTACATACGCTCTACACACACTACACACGCTCTACACACACTCTACATACGCTCTACACACGCTCTACATACGCTCTACACACACTCTACATACACTATACACACACTCTACATACGTTCTACACACGTTCTACATACACTCTACATACACTCTACATACGCTCTACACACGCTCTACACACTCTACACACGCTCTACATACGCTCTACACACGCTCTACACACACTCTACATACACTATACACACACTCTACATACACTCTACATACGCTCTACACACGCTCTACACACTCTACACACGCTCTACATACGCTCTACACACACTCTACATACGCTCTACACACACTCTACATACACTCTACACACACTCTACACACGTTCTACATACACTACATACGCTCTACACACGCTCTACACACGCTCTACACACGCCCTACACACACTCTACACACTACATACGCTCTACACACACTCTACATACGTTCTACACACGCTCTACACACTCTACACACATTCTACATACGCTCTACATACACTACACACGCTCTACACACTCTACACACGTTCTACATACACTCTACACACGCTCTACACACGCTCTACACACACTCTACATATGCTCTACACACGTTCTACACACGTTCTACATACGCTCTACACACGTTCTACATACACTCTACACACGTTCTACATACACTCTACACACGTTCTACATACACTACACACACTCTACATATGCTCTACACACGTTCTACACACGCTCTACATACGCTCTACACACACTCTGCATATGCTCTACACACGTTCTACACAGACTTTACACATGCGCTACACACTCTACACATGCTCTACACACAGTCTACACACGTTCTACATACGCTCTACATACACTCTACACACGCTCTACACACTACATACGCTCTACATACACTCTACACACACTCTACACACTCTACATACACTCTACACACGCTCTACACACTCTACATACACTCTACACACTCTACGCCAGTGTTTCCCAACCCGGTCAGAGTGTGTGTAGATTTTCTTTGCAACCCTGAATAGGTACCTGTTTGTAGTTATTCAACCAATCAGCAATTAATTATGTCAGATGTTGCACACCTTGCATAATTAAGTGCTGTGAGATGACTGGTTGAGTAAGTACAAGCAGGGCTACCTATGCAGGGTTACAATGAAAATCTGCAGGATAGGGGTTCCTTGAGGACTGGGTTGAGAAACACTGCTCTACACACACTCTACATACACTCTACACACACTCTACACACACTCTACATACACTCTACACACACTCTGCACACACTCTACATACACTCTACACACACTCATACGTTCTACACACGTTCTACATACACTCTGCATACACTGTACACACACTCTGCACACACTCTTCACATGGAGTCCAGTCCATATGACACATAACACTCAGTTAAGAGGGCGGTCATTCAGGCGCACATGAGGCATCCATCGTTTGCCTTCAGAAACAATGTGATTGAAGATACCACATACGAATGAGTGTGTGTGTGTGTGTGTTTGCAAGAGCTTTCGATTGCACATTTACAAAACATGTTTAAACAGAGATGTGAACAAAGGTATGGAACAAAAGAGAGACCTGCATGTGCTTCCCACAAGGCAATGCAACTAAACATGTGCATGATAGACAAACCATGGCGATGGTTCACTAGGCGCTGGGGTTCAAATAATTCAGCTACTTTAACCAGCCAGCCCATACACGGTGCTGAAATTCCAGCTAATACAATGCTTCTTCCATTCAACAAATGTGTCATCTTATCTGTATGAACGAGACACTTCCATCTCTGCAACAAGCAAACTGAGGCTTTCAGACTATTGCTGTTGAAATCAGTGAGGTTCTGAATCATCAGGTGACATGTTGCTAAGCCCAATTCATTATGCAGTCGCAGGTTGATTTTGGTATCAGCATCGAGAGCACCCGTTGGTGGTGAGCAGTTGTCCTGTTTAGTTCTCCAGAAGTACCAAGGGTGATAGCTGGGGACATTCCTGCTCTCAGCTACCACCCTCTCTGATCACATTCAAATAAGGTTTATTTAAATGAACTACTACTACTACTACTACTACTACTTTCGGCTGTTCCCGTTAGGGGGCGCCACAGCAGATCATCCGTTTCCATCTCTTCCTGTCTTCTGCATCTTCCTCTGTCACACCAGCCACCTGCATGTCCTCCCTCACTACATCCATAAACCTCCTCTTTGGCCTTCCTCTTCTCCTCTTCCCTGGCAGCTCCATATTCGGCATCCTTCTCCCAGTATACCCAGCATCTCTCCTCCACACATGTCCACACCATCTCCATCTTGCCTCTCTTGCTTTGTCTCCAGACTGTCCACCCTGAGCTGTCCCTCTAATATACTCGTTCCTAATCCTGTCCTTCTTCATCACTCCCAATGAAAATCTTATCATCTTCAACTCTGCCACCTCCACCTCCAGCTCCACCTCCTGTCTTTTCATCAGTGCCACTGTCTCCAAACCATATAACATAGCTGGTCTCACAACCATCTTGTAAACCTTCCCTTTAACTCTTGCTGGTTTATTGAAATGAACCACTTTATGAAAAATTGCAGGACAAAGTTACATCAGAGACTTCGTACAGGCAGGAGTCATATTTATTGGAATTCAGAACTGTAGTGATGCCTTTTGCCTGTTACAGATTAACAATGAATTTAAACAAAGTATGTTGTTGTTCTAAGTCAGTAAATGTTCACTTTGTAAGCAATAACCAAAACCTGTGGATCAATTTGAAAAATCCAACAAATCTTGTTGGATTTTTTTAGAAGCTTGCAAAAAATTGGAATTATTCTTTAAACCATGTTTTATTAATGAGTCTGCTGCTGCAGCTGGCCTATTTTCTCTTGATTCCTGCAGCTTTCTGCAAAATTAAGCCTTCAAAAAGCAAATGTCAGCGCCATATCAGTCCAGTATGAGCTTCTCTATGTTGACTGTTGCTCTGATTGAAGTTACATTTCAAGATTGTTTTTTGAATCACCAACACTGAACTTGGTCTGGAGACTCTTTAAACGTCTTCAGTTGGCGTGTCTGAGCCCGCCCGGTCGTTTTGATGACTCGGCGCACCATCAAGAGTGAGAAGGCCTTTGCTGTCTTTGCCCCTAAGCTTTGAATTGGCCTTCCTCAGAATTTCTTTAAATTCAGTTTGAGAGCTTTTTTTTAAAGATATCTTAGCGGTGTTTATCGCTGTTGTTTTTGTCCTCCCGCTATCTCATGACTTGTGTATTGTCCCAGGTACATCACATGTTCTGAGTACACTAATTTCTACGGGGGGAAGCGAGCAGGTAACTAACTTCCTTTCATTCTGCAGTGAGCTCAGTTTTTCAAACCATTTATATTGAAGCGACCAGTCAGGCTGGGTGACAAAGAGCCGCTTTTGCAGGACTTGACCCCTGGGCCGTCTTGATTGGTTGTTGTCTTCAGGATATGCTATTTAATTTTGAACTGTTGCTTAGCAAACTTGTTAACCTGTCATCAACCTATAAATGATCAGATCCTAATTTTGGACAATTTTCTCTGGAAACGATAATGTCTGCATATGTATTACTTTAATTGATTTTGGCTCCGTCTCAGAAATCCCACAGGCAAACTTCAGACGGCTTCCATTTGACCACTGCAGGTAGGATGTGAATTTGTTTTATCCATTACATTTGAAATTTTGAGTAAACTTAACTTAATGCATTTGTCATGTAAAAGATGTAGATGCTTCTGGTCTATAGTATTGAACCACCCAGTCCAGTGCAGGACACATGAGAACTGCACATTATATACAGAGATGGAAAACCCTCTTCAATAAATGAGACGTGGTCGTAACTGGGGTTGGAATCAGTAAAAGGTGCTTTTGAAGGTATTGTTTTAAGGTAAACTTAAAAGCAGTTACTTTCTACTTTCTACGTTTCAGCTTGTCTCTTCAGCCGTTTGAATACCCTGTTTGTACTGTGGAGGGAGTTGTATTTGACCTGCTGTGAGTATTTCTCTGTTTACTTGATCCACTTGTTGTAGTCCACTTTCTGAGCGTGATGTTTGCTTCTTTGTGTTTACTAAAGCTTTGTGTCAGCTGTTTGGAAGCAGAATTGGTACACACACACACACACACACATAGTTACCTTTCTAATAATACACATAATTACCTTTTTTAATAATACACACAGTTACCTTTCTGATAATACACATAGTTACCTTTCTGATAATACAATACACATAGTTACCTTTCTGATAATACACATAGTTACCTTTCTGATAATACACATAGTTACCTTTCTGATAATACAATACACATAGTTACCTTTCTAATAATACACATAGTTACCTTTCTAATAATACACATAGTTACCTTTCTAATAATACACATAGTTACCTTTCTGATAATACAATACACATAGTTACCTTTCTAATAATACACATAGTTACCTTTCTAATAATACACATAGTTACCTTTCTGATAATACACATAGTTACCTTTCTGATAATACAATACACATAGTTACCTTTCTAATAATACACATAGTTACCTTTCTAATAATACACATAATTACCTTTCTAATAATACACATAATTACCTTTCTGATAATACACATAGTTACCTTTCTGATAATACACATAATTACCTTTCTGATAATACAATACACATAGTTACCTTTCTGATAACACAATACACATAATTACCTTTCTGATAATACACATAGTTACCTTTCTGATAATACACATAATTACCTTTCTGATAATACAATACACATAGTTACCTTTCTAATAATACACATAGTTACCTTTCTAATAATACACATAGTTACCTTTCTGATAATACACATAGTTACCTTTCTGATAATACAATACACATAGTTACCTTTCTAATAATACACATAGTTACCTTTCTAATAATACACATAATTACCTTTCTAATAATACACATAATTACCTTTCTAATAATACACATAATTACCTTTCTGATAATACACATAGTTACTTTTCTGATAATACACATAATTACCTTTCTGATAATACAATACACATAGTTACCTTTCTGATAACACAATACACATAATTACCTTTCTGATAATACACATAGTTACCTTTCTGATAATACACATAATTACCTTTCTGATAATACAATACACATAGTTACCTTTCTAATAATACACATAGTTACCTTTCTAATAATACACATAGTTACCTTTCTAATAATACACATAATTACCTTTCTAATAATACACATAATTACCTTTCTAATACTACACATAATTACCTTTCTGATAATACACATAGTTACCTTTCTGATAATACACATAATTACCTTTCTGATAATACAATACACATAGTTACCTTTCTGATAACACAATACACATAATTACCTTTCTGATAATACACATAGTTACCTTTCTGATAATACACATAAATACCTTTCTGATAATACAATACACATAGTTACCTTTCTAATAATACACATAGTTACCTTTCTAATAATACACATAGTTACCTTTCTGATAATACACATAGTTACCTTTCTGATAATACAATACACATAGTTATCTTTCTAATAATACACATAGTTACCTTTCTAATAATACACATAATTACCTTTCTAATAATACACATAATTACCTTTCTAATAATACACATAATTACCTTTCTGATAATACACATAGTTACCTTTCTGATAATACACATAATTACCTTTCTGATAATACACATAGTTACCTTTCTGATAATACACATAATTACCTTTCTGATAATACAATACACAGTTACCTTTCTAATAATACACATAGTTACCTTTCTAATAATACACATAGTTACCTTTCTAATAATACACATATTTACCTTTCTAATAATACACATAATTACCTTTCTAATAATACACATAGTTACCTTTCTAATAATACACATAATTACCTTTCTAATAATACACATAATTACCTTTCTGATAATACAATACACATAGTTACCTTTCTGATAATACAATACACATAATTACCTTTCTGATAATACACATAGTTACCTTTCTAATAATACACATAATTACCTTTCTAATAATACACATAATTACCTTTCTAATAATACACATAATTACCTTTCTGATAATACACATAATTACCTTTCTAATAATACACATAATTACCTTTCTAATAATACACATAGTTACCTTTCTAATGATACACATAGTTACCTTTCTAATAATACACATAGTTACCTTTCTAATAATACACATAGTTACCTTTCTAATGATACACATAGTTACCTTTCTAATAATACACATAGTTACCTTTCTATTAATACACATAGTTACCTTTCTAATAATACACATAGTTACCTTTCTATTGATACACATAGTTACCTTTCTAATAATACACATAGTTACCATTCTATTGCGTGTGTGAGTAAAAGCATGTTTTTTCACAGGTTGCGGGCTGTGTAAAAGTCAGGTTGATGTATTGTTGTCTGTTTACACCTGTAGTCCACGTGTCCCTGGCGCTGTCATGCATGGCCATTCAGAAGGATCTGACCGAATTAGACGTTGGTTGTAACCCAGAGTCTCCCACACCACTGATAACAGAATGTTCCAGAGTAGACCCGCCGTTCTCACAAGTACATCTGAATACCTACTGGGCTTTTGCATTGAAATTAAAGATTTTAACATTTAACATTCGATTACCGGAGCCCAACGAAGGTCAAAGTTCAAACGAAAATCCACCCAAATCTTAATGCTTTCTCTTAATCCCAGACCTGGCTCAGATTTTTTTTTTTTGGGGGGGTTAAATGTTAATGCTGACGGAGGAGCTGGAATACATTCACTTTCTTTTGAGCGACATCAGTTGAAATTGTCTATGCTGTGCAAATTCGCCATGTCCTTACTGTCTTGGACTCAGTAGCAGTAATTCCTTGCCTCTGTGACACTGTGTCCTTGTTAACATGTTGGCCAAGGTGGCAGGTGGATGGAAAAATTTACTGGCCAGACAGTTTTTTTACCAGCCAAAAAAAACAACAACATTGCTTTTTACCGTTGCAGTTTGCTCTACTACACTATACCTGGTGTGTATGTTCAGATCCTTCATGAAATGGACATCTGTTAAACTGTTAATGGGTTAAGCTGTGGTGTCACTGGGGAATTAATGGTAAAGAGCTTTGAGTGGCTGTTGCAGCTAGAAAAGTGCTATAGAAAATGCAACTTTGATTGATTGATTGATTGATTGATTGATTGATTGATTGATTATTACTATTTAGAATGTCGTCTTGGTCTCATATGGGATTCTCAATTAATATTATAGTAGTGTGCAGTTATAATAGTAGTGTGAAGTAATAATATTAGTGTGCCGTTATAATAGTAGTGTGCGGTAATAATAGTAGTGTGTAGTTATAATGGTAGTGTACAGTAATAATAATAATGTGTAGTTATAATAGTAGTGTGAAGTAATAATATTAGTGTGCAGTTATAATAGTAGTGTGCAGTTATAATAGTAGTGTGCAGTAATAATAGTAGTGTGAAGTAATAATAGTAGTGTGTAGTTATAATAGTAGTGTGCAGTAATAATAGTAGTGTGAAGTAATAATAGTAGTGTGTAGTTATAATAGTAGTGTGCAGTAATAATAGTAGTGTGTAGTTATAATGGTAGTGTACAGTAATAATAATAATGTGTAGTTATAATAGTAGTGTGTAGTTATGATGGTAGTGTACAGTAATAATAGTAGTGTACAGTAATAATAGTAGTGTGTAGTTATAATAGTAGTGTGTAGTTATAATAGTAGTGTGCAGTAATAATAGTAGTGTACAGTAATAATAGTAGTGTGCAGTAATAATAGTCGTGTGCAGTAATAATAGAAGGGTACAGTAATAATAGTAGTGTGTAGTTATAATAGTCGTGTGCAGTAATAATAGAAGGGTACAGTAATAATAGTAGTGTGTAGTTATAATAGTAGTGTGTAGTTATAATAGTAGTGTGCAGTAATAATAGTAGTGTGTAGTTATAATAGTAGTGTGCAGTAATAATAGTAGTGTGTAGTTATAATAGTAGTGTGTAGTTATAATAGTAGTGTGCAGTAATAATAGCAGTGTGTAGTTATAATAGTAGTGTGCAGTAATAATAGTCGTGTGCAGTAATAATAGAAGGGTACAGTAATAATAGTAGTGTGTAGTTATAATAGTCGTGTGCAGTAATAATAGAAGGGTACAGTAATAATATTAGTGTGTAGTTATAATAGTAGTGTGTAGTTATAATAGTAGTGTGCAGTAATAATAGTAGTGTACAGTAATAATAGTAGTGTGCAGTAATAATAGTCGTGTGCAGTAATAATAGAAGGGTACAGTAATAATAGTAGTGTGTAGTTATAATAGTCGTGTGCAGTAATAATAGAAGGGTACAGTAATAATAGTAGTGTGTAGTTATAATAGTAGTGTGCAGTAATAATAGTAGTGTGTAGTTATAATAGTAGTGTGTAGTTATAATAGTAGTGTGCAGTAATAATAGCAGTGTGTAGTTATAATAGTAGTGTGCAGTAATAATAGTCGTGTGCAGTAATAATAGAAGGGTACAGTAATAATAGTAGTGTGTAGTTATAATAGTCGTGTGCAGTAATAATAGAAGGGTACAGTAATAATAGTAGTGTGTAGTTATAATAGTAGTGTGTAGTTATAATAGTAGTGTGCAGTAATAATAGTAGTGTACAGTAATAATAGTAGTGTGCATTAATAATAGTCGTGTGCAGTAATAATAGAAGGGTACATTAATAATAGTAGTGTGTAGTTATAATAGTCGTGTGCAGTAATAATAGAAGGGTACAGTAATAATAGTAGTGTGTAGTTATAATAGTAGTGTGTAGTTATAATAGTAGTGTGCAGTAATAATAGTAGTGTGTAGTTATAATAGTAGTGTGCAGTAATAATAGTAGTGTGTAGTTATAATAGTAGTGTGTAGTTATAATAGTAGTGTGCAGTAATAATAGCAGTGTGTAGTTATAATAGTAGTGTGCAGTAATAATAGTCGTGTGCAGTAATAATAGAAGGGTACAATAATAATAGTAGTGTGTAGTAATAATAGTAGTGTGCAGTAATAATAGAAGGGTACAGTAATAATAGTAGTGTGTAGTTATAATAGTAGTGTGCAGTAATAATAGAAGGGTACAGTAATAATAGTAGTGTGTAGTTATAATAGTGGTGTGCAGTAATAATAGTAGTGTGTAGTTATAATAGTAGTGTGTAGTTATAATAGTAGTGTGCAGTAATAATAGCAGTGTGTAGTTATAATAGTAGTGTGTAGTTATAATAGTAGTGTGCAGTAATAATAGTAGTGTGTAGTTATAATAGTAGTGTGTAGTTATAATAGTCGTGTGCAGTAATAATAGAAGGGTACAGTAATAATAGTAGTATGTAGTTATAATAGTAGTGTGCAGTAATAATAGTAGTGTGTAGTTATAATAGTAGTGTGCAGTAATAATAGTAGTGTGAAGTAATAATATTGGTGTGCAGTTATAATAGTAGTGTGCAGTAATAATAGTAGTGTGAAGTAATAATAGTAGTGTGAAGTAATAATAGTAGTGTGTAGTTATAATAGTAGTGTGCAGTAATAATAGTAGTGTGAAGTAATAATAGTAGTGTGTAGTTATAATAGTAGTGTGCAGTAATAATAGTAGTGTGTAGTTATAATGGTAGTGTACAGTAATAATAATAATGTGTAGTTATAATAGTGTGTAGTTATGATGGTAGTGTACAGTAATAATAGTAGTGTACAGTAATAATAGTAGTGTATAGTTATAATAGTAGTGTGTAGTTATAATAGCAGTGTGCAGTAATAATAGTAGTGTACAGTAATAATAGTAGTGTGTAGTTATAATAGTAGTGTGTAGTTATAATAGTCGTGTGCAGTAATAATAGAAGGGTACAGTAATAATAGTAGTATGTAGTTATAATAGTAGTGTGCAGTAATAATAGTAGTGTGTAGTTATAATAGTGTGCAGTAATAATAGTAGTGTGAAGTAATAATATTAGTGTGCAGTTATAATAGTAGTTTGCAGTAATAATAGTAGTGTGAAGTAATAATAGTAGTGTGTAGTTATAATAGTAGTGTGCAGTAATAATAGTAGTGTGAAGTAATAATAGTAGTGTGTAGTTATAATAGTAGTGTGCAGTAATAATAGTAGTGTGTAGTTATAATGGTAGTGTACAGTAATAATAATAATGTGTAGTTATAATAGTAGTGTGTAGTTATGATGGTAGTGTACAGTAATAATAGTAGTGTACAGTAATAATAGTAGTGTGTAGTTATAATAGTAGTGTGTAGTTATAATAGTAGTGTACAGTAATAATAGTATTGTACAGTAATAATAATAATGTGTAGATATAATAGTAGTGTGTAGTTATAATAGTAGTGTGCAGTAATAATAGTAGTGTACAGTAATAATAGTAGTGTGCAGTAATAATAGTCGTGTGCAGTAATAATAGAAGGGTACAGTAATAATAGTAGTGTGTAGTTATAATAGTCGTGTGCAGTAATAATAGAAGGGTACAGTAATAATAGTAGTGTGTAGTTATAATAGTAGTGTGTAGTTATAATAGTAGTGTGCAGTAATAATAGTAGTGTGTAGTTATAATAGTAGTGTGCAGTAATAATAGTAGTGTGTAGTTATAATAGTAGTGTGTAGTTATAATAGTAGTGTGCAGTAATAATAGCAGTGTGTAGTTATAATAGTAGTGTGCAGTAATAATAGTCGTGTGCAGTAATAATAGAAGGGTACAGTAATAATAGTAGTGTGTAGTTATAATAGTAGTGTGCAGTAATAATAGAAGGGTACAGTAATAATAGTAGTGTGTAGTTATAATAGTGGTGTGCAGTAATAATAGTAGTGTGTAGTTATAATAGTAGTGTGTAGTTATAATAATAGTGTGCAGTAATAATAGCAGTGTGTAGTTATAATAGCAGTGTGTAGTTATAATAGTAGTGTGCAGTAATAATAGTAGTGTGTAGTTATAATAGTAGTGTGCAGTAATAATAGTAGTGTGTAGTTATAATAGTAGTGTGTAGTTATAATAGTAGTGTGCAGTAATAATAGTAGTGTGTAGTTATAATAGTAGTGTGCAGTAATAATAGTAGTGTGTAGTTATAATAGTAGTGTGTAGTTATAATAGTCGTGTGCAGTAATAATAGAAGGGTACAGTAATAATAGTAGTGTGCAGTAATAATAGAAGGGTACAGTAATAATAGTAGTGTGTAGTTATAATAGTAGTGTGTAGTTATAATAGTAGTGTGCAGTAATAATAGTAGTGTGTAGTTATAATAGTAGTGTGCAGTAATAATAGAAGGGTACAGTAATAATAGTAGTGTGTAGTTATAATAGTAGTGTGCAGTAATAATAGTAGTGTGTAGTTATAATAGTAGTGTACAGTAATAATAGTAGTGTGTAGTTATAATAGTAGTGTGTAGTTATAATAGTCGTGTGCAGTAATAATAGAAGGGTACAGTAATAATAGTAGTATGTAGTTATAATAGTAGTGTGCAGTAATAATAGTAGTGTGTAGTTATAATAGTGTGCAGTAATAATAGTAGTGTGAAGTAATAATATTAGTGTGCAGTTATAATAGTAGTGTGCAGTAATAATAGTAGTGTGAAGTAATAATAGTAGTGTGTAGTTATAATAGTAGTGTGCAGTAATAATAGTAGTGTGAAGTAATAATAGTAGTGTGTAGTTATAATAGTAGTGTACAGTAATAATAGTAGTGTGTAGTTATAATAGTAGTGTACAGTAATAATAATAATGTGTAGTTATAATAGTAGTGTGCAGTAATAATAGTAGTGTACAGTAATAATAGTAGTGTTTAGTTATAATAGTAGTGTGCAGTAATAATAGCAGTGTTTAGTTATAATAGTAGTGTGTAGTTATAATAGTAGTGTGCAGTAATAATAGTAGTGTGTAGTTATAATAGTAGTGTGTAGTTATAATAGTAGTGTGCAGTAATAATAGAAGGGTACAGTAATAATAGTAGTGTGTAGTTATAATAGTAGTGTGCAGTAATAATAGTAGTGTGTAGTTATAATAGTAGTGTGCAGTAATAATAGTAGTGTGTAGTTATAATAGTAGTGTGTAGTTATAATAGTAGTGTGTAGTTATAATAGTAGTGTACAGTAATAATAGAAGGGTACAGTAATAATAGTAGTGTGTAGTTATAATAGTGGTGTGCAGTAATAATAGTAGTGTGTAGTTATAATAGTAGTGTGTAGTTATAATAATAGTGTGCAGTAATAATAGCAGTGTGTAGTTATAATAGCAGTGTGTAGCTATAATAGTAGTGTGCAGTAATAATAGTAGTGTGTAGTTATAATAGTAGTGTGCAGTAATAATAGTAGTGTGTAGTTATAATAGTAGTGTGTAGTTATAATAGTAGTGTGCAGTAATAATAGTAGTGTGTAGTTATAATAGTAGTGTGCAGTAATAATAGTAGTGTGTAGTTATAATAGTAGTGTGTAGTTATAATAGTCGTGTGCAGTAATAATAGTAGTGTGTAGTTATAATAGTAGTGTGTAGTTATAATAGTAGTGTGCAGTAATAATAGAAGGGTACAGTAATAATAGTAGTGTGTAGTTATAATAGTAGTGTGCAGTAATAATAGTAGTGTGTAGTTATAATAGTAGTGTGCAGTAATAATAGTAGTGTGTAGTTATAATAGTAGTGTGTAGTTATAATAGTAGTGTGTAGTTATAATAGTAGTGTACAGTAATAATAGCAGTGTGTAGTTATAATAGTAGTGTGCAGTAATAATAGTCGTGTGCAGTAATAATAGAAGGGTACAGTAATAATAGTAGTGTGTAGTTATAATAGTAGTGTGCAGTAATAATAGAAGGGTACAGTAATAATAGTAGTGTGTAGTTATAATAGTAGTGTGCAGTAATAATAGTAGTGTGTAGTTATAATAGTAGTGTGTAGTTATAATAGTAGTGTGCAGTAATAATAGTAGTGTGTAGTTATAATAGTAGTGTGTAGTTATAATAGTAGTGTGTAGTTATAATAGTCGTGTGCAGTAATAATAGAAGGGTACAGTAATAATAGTAGTATGTAGTTATAATAGTAGTGTGCAGTAATAATAGTAGTGTGTAGTTATAATAGTAGTGTGCAGTAATAATAGTGGTGTGTAGTTATAATAGTAGTGTGTAGTTATAATAGTAGTGTGCAGTAATAATAGTATTGTGTAGTTATAATAGTAGTGTGCAGTAATAATAGTAGTGTGTAGTTATAATAGTAGTGTGTAGTTATAATAGTAGTGTACAGTAATAATAGTAGTGTGTAGTTATAATAGTAGTGTGCAGTAATAATAGTAGTGTACAGTAATAATAGTAGTGTGTAGTTATAATAGTAGTGTGCAGTAATAATAGAAGGGTACAGTAATAATAGTAGTATGTAGTTATAATAGTAGTGTGCAGTAATAATAGTAGTGTGTAGTTATAATAGTAGTGTGCAGTAATAATAGTGGTGTGTAGTTATAATAGTAGTGTGTAGTTATAATAGTAGTGTGCAGTAATAATAGTAGTGTGTAGTTATAATAGTAGTGTGCAGTAATAATAGTAGTGTGTAGTTATAATAGTAGTGTGTAGTTATAATAGTAGTGTACAGTAATAATAGTAGTGTGTAGTTATAATAGTAGTGTGCAGTAATAATAGTAGTGTACAGTAATAATAGTAGTGTGTAGTTATAATAGTAGTGTGCAGTAATAATAGAAGGGTACAGTAATAATAGTAGTATGTAGTTATAATAGTAGTGTGCAGTAATAATAGTAGTGTGTAGTTATAATAGTAGTGTGCAGTAATAATAGTAGTGTACAGTAATAATAGTAGTGTGTAGTTATAATAGTAGCACTAGGATAATTTATGAAAGAGTTTGAGTATGTAGCGATTGTAGAGGAATGAACAATAACAATAACAAAGTGTCCTCGATGACGGTGTCTTTCGATGAGACGAGGAGGCAGCGTTTGCGTCGGCTGTGGCAGCAGTGGTGTCTTCAGCCTGAAGTTCACCTGTTTTCTTTTTCTTTCCTGGGGGCTCCACTCCCACAATAAATCTCCACATAGCTGGGTTACTTTCAACCACCTGGATGACAACAAGTACCTCAAATACTGTAACAAATAGTCACGTGGTTTGATGACTGACGCAGTTACATATTACACATGACATATGCAGCACGGCAGATCTAAACCAGCAGTTTTCTCCAGCGCATGTCGGAAATTCAGAGTGGCAGATAGTCTCCATAATTTACTCGCCAAATTCTAAATTTACCTGCATTTGGCGGCGGCGAGTGTTTATGTTGGACCCTGGCTGGAAGGACTCTGCTGTGGATGCTTCAATGCTCAGTGCAGTCTGTGTTTACGAACTGGCAAACCATGCGTTTTTGCCCTCTGTGCAGGAGCATTGTTCCTTGGATAAAGAAGTACGGCACCAATCCCATCTCTGGCGAGGTAAGGGAGCTAGAATGAAGGCGTAAGGTCTGCACACTAAAGTGCCCCTAAAAGCTAATTTATTTGCAGATTTCGAGATCTAACTGATCGAAACATTGCAAATAAATGAGCTTTTTGGAGCACTTTAGTGTGCAGACCTTACGCCTTCATTCTAGTTTTGCAATTTTTGTCTTGCACATTAATATATTCTGGATGTGCACATACCTGGTTCCTCTTCTGAGGTAATTAAACTGCCAATCACAGCCATCTATGTAGAAATACCACATTCAGCCCATTTATGCTCCCTTTGAATCAGGGGCCATCTGGAGTCCTATCCTTCACCCTCTGTGGTGGGGAAAATATTAACCAGTACTACTAAAAGCAAAGGAAAATTAACTTTATTTCAACTAACAATTCAAATACAAACTTATTTTATCCTATTTCATCCCCTTTTCCTGCACAACAGCTGGTCTTTTCACCACAGTGTCATTTTTTTGAAAGTATTTATGATGAATTGTGAACAGAAGGGAGAATAAGAAAAAATAATCTCTTCTTTAACTTGGCATCATCACCATGGTTGCCATATAATAGCCACAATTTGAGAACACTGTGAGTTTAACAAAAGATGTGGCTGAGAAAATGAATTTGAATGAGACAAGTTACTGGAAAACACGAGCACTGGTTTTCAATCTGATGCCCTGAAAGGAGTTTTGGTGAGCTATGCTAGACTTACATCATTTTGTGTTCATACTCATAAACTGTTTCGACTGTTTCTGTCTGTTCAAATCTTAAATATGAAAATACGCATTACTTTAAAAAAGTACGCATAATTTTAATGACCACATGAAAACAAATCATTTCTGTCTCAATTCCTACAGAAACTGGAAGCAAAGTCCCTCATCAAGCTCAACTTCTGCAAGAATAGTGAGGGTGAGCATACGTTTATGGACTGAACCGGCTTTCGAATTCATAAGGTGCAGATTATGGAAAAGGAATTGATTGGTGTTTTTTTGGCTTTCTTTTACAAACTTGATGAATTTACATTTTACATTTACAATCAAAGCATCAAGCTAACGCCTTTATCCAAAAGCAGCTCATGATAAGCACAGCAGTAGAAGGAACTTCAATTCAATTGGGCGGCACAGTGGCCCAGTGGTCAGCGCTGTCACAGCAAGAAGGTCTTGGGTTCGAACCCTGGGGTTGTCTAACCTTGGGGGTCATCCCAGGTCGTCCTCTGTGTGGAGTTTGCATGTTCTCCCCGTGTCTGTGGTGGGTTTTCTCCGGGTGCTCTGGTTTCCCCACCATCAAAAAGACATGCATATTAGGGTTAGTACTCCTGTCTGTGCCCCAGACCGAGGCATGGCAAGACCAACTGGAGTTGGTCCCCAGCTGCTGCACGGCGCTGCCCACTGCTCCTAGCTGCACAACTAGGATGGGTTAAATGCAGAGCAGAATTTCCCTGGGGGGATCAATAGAGTATATCAAAATGAAAATATAGCCGCAAGCGGCAATTAACAGGGTCCAAGCAGTATTGCAGCTGACAATTTTGCAGGCAGAAATTGGCTGGAGTGGGTGTTTTAGATTTGGGAGCTTTCAAGGAATTAGAGGAGAAGAGAATTTCTCAAAAATTCCATATGGAGCCCTGACATATGACCCAAAATGTAAATGTGCTTATTGTAGCGCCCCCATGTGTCCGATCTGTTTCATATTTGGTACATGGCTTCTATATGCCACAAAGAATAAGCCTGTCAAGTTTCATGAATATCAGCCATTCACACTAGCAAATATTAGCTACTGAGTTTTGATTGGCTGTTTGGTGGCCATTTTGGTAATCCAGCCAATCGGCACTTTAGGCAATGTAGCCAAACGAGTCCAAGTATAAGTATACCAAATTTCAGATTTTTAGCTCAAGCAGTTTTTGAGATATTGACATGTGTCAGTTCTAGCGCCCCCTATGGACGAAATTTCCCAAATGTTGTCATACTTGCAAAGAATGTTGTGGTGATTGTGCGTGATAAGTTTTGTTAAGTTTAGACAATCACATCAGTAGATATAGACAATAGAATCACTTTGGGCCACGTCTTACATTTCAATTCAATTCAGTTTATTGTCATTAAAAACAATGTGCAGCAGGCACATGTTAAAAATGAAATGAGGGCTGTGGCTTCACCAAACAGTGCAAGACAGACACAGACAAACACAGCAAACACAGTATAAGATATACACAAACACAACAAACACAGTATAAGATATACACACATGAAGACTAAAAGCTAGAAATAAGTTAAAAGGGAGCTGGAGTACAGAATATTTAAAAATATCTACAGACATTCAGCAGGTGGCCAGGTTCAGGTGGGCAACAGCTTGTGGAAAGAAGCTGTTTTTGAGCCTGGTAGTGCGGGCTCTGAGGCTCCTGTAGCGCCTCCCAGAGCGCAGGAGGGAGAACAGTCCATGGTTGGGGTGGGTGGGATCTCTGCTGATGCTCAGACCCCTTCGAAGGCAGCGTTTGTGATAAATGTCTTTTATGGCTGGGAGCTGGGTACCGGTGATATGCTGGGCCGCCTTGACGATCCGCTGCAGAGCTTTCTGGTCTACTGAGGTGCAGTTGCTGTACCACACTGAGATGCAGCTGGTCAGGATGCTCTCTATGGTGCAGTGGTAGAAGTTGGTGAGAATTTTGGGGGATAGATGGGCGCTGCTCAGCCTCCTCAGGAAATGCAGGCGTTGTTGGGCCTTTTTCACAAGGGCCTGGGTGTTTAATGTCCACGAAAGGTCCTCGCTGGTGTGGACTCCAGGGAATTTAAAGGTGGAAACACACTCCACTTCCACCCCATTGATGTGTATGGAGGAGTGGCTGCAGCTTCTAGACCTCCTGAAGTCCACAATCAGCTCCTTTGTCTTCTGCACATTAAGGACAAGATTGTTGGTAGTACACCATGATGTGAGGTGCTGAATCTCGTCCCTGTAGGCCGTCTCGTCATTGTTGGTGATACGTCCAATGACTGTGGTGTCATCTGCAAACTTAACTATAACATTTGAAGGGTGAGTTGGCAGGCAGTCGTGGGTAAAGAGGGAGAAAAGGAGGGGGCTCAGAACACAGCCTTGAGGGGCACCTATGCTGAAGGTCAGGGTGGAGGAGGTGTGGTCACCTAACCTAACAGACTGAGGTCTGTTGGTCAGCAAGTCCAGGATCCAGTTACAGAGGGAGGGGTTGAGGCCAAGGGAGAGGAGTTGGTGGTTAGTTTGGCGAGGATGATAGTGTTGAAGGCAGAGCTATAATCTATAAACAGCATCCGGATGTATGTGTTGTTAAGTTCAAGGTGGGTCAGAGCAAAGTGCAGGGCAGTGGCAATGGCGTCCTCAGTAGACCTTTTGGGACGGTAGGCGAACTGATGTGGGTCGAATGTGGGGGGGGATAATGTTTTTGATGTGAGCCAGAACCAGTCTCTCAAAGCACTTCATAGCAGTGGGGGTGAGTACTATGGGTCGGTAGTCATTCAGCCATGTGGATGTTGGTTTCTTGGAGACAGGAATGATAGAGGTGGTCTTAAAGCATGCTGGGACTATGGATTGGGACAGTGAGAGGTTAAATACAGGTGTGAAGACCTCAGCCAGCTGGTCGGCACATTCCCAGAGGACCCGACCCGGTATGCTGTCCGGTCCGGCAGCCTTCCGTGTGTTCACTCTGCACAGTGATTCTCTGACCTCTGCAACTGATACAGTTAGCACCTGGTTTCCTGGCTGGTTGGGGATTTTTGTGGCTGAGTCAGTATTGTCCTTGTTGAAGCGGGCATAGAAATGATCTGGCTTGTCTGGCAGGGAGGTATCATGGACAGTGGGACTGCGATTAGAGCTTTTGTAGTCTGTGATAGACTGAAGGACTTGCCACATTTGCCGAGGATCAGAGTTATTGTGAAAGTGGTCCTCTATTCATAGGGAATATTTATATTTGGCTGTTCTGATGCCCTTTTTGAGGTTGGATCTGGCTGCGCTGTAGGCCTCACAGTTACCTGACTTGAATGCTGCATCCCGGACTTTCAGCAGCTGCCGGACCTCACTGGTCATCCAGGGTTTCTGGTTTGGAAAGGAGCAGATTGATTTTTTTGTTGTGACACTCTCAGTGCAAAAGTTAATGTAGGCTAGTATGGCAGATGTCTGTTCATTAATGTCTATATGGGAGCCATGGGTAGCTGGATGTGCAAAAATACTCCAGTCTGTGTTGTCAAAACAGTCCTGGAGTTCAGACACTGCTCCTTCTGGCCAGACATTGATTGTCTTTACTGCTGGCTTGACCCTTTTTATTAGGGGTTTGTAGGCTGGGACCAGGAACATTTTGATTGACATGTAACTTTGAAGTGGAATGACATATCACAATTCTTTTAACAACTCTCTGTCAGCGTTGTGTGGAGATGACGCACACCAAATGTCATGATGAACAGCCTCACACTAGTTCATTTTACTTGCACATCTGGTTGTTTGATGATGGCGGGTAATTTGGCAGGCGGAAATTGGCGTGAATGAGTGCGTTAGATTCGGGAGCTTTGAATGAATTAGAGGAAAAAAAGAATTTCTCAGAAATTCCATACAGAGCCCGAGATATCACGCAAAACGTACGTGTGCTTATTGTGGTGCCCTGCGGAAACAACAACAGTAATAATAATCATAATCATAATAATAATAATCCTTAGGTAAAAAACAATTAAAAAAAAAAGCAATAGGGTTCCTGCAGCTATTGCTGCTTGGACCCCTAAAAAAAAAATTACACAACTACCAACATTGCAACACTAGTCAGTAGTAGCCAATAGCAGGGAGAGTGAAGGTCGGACCCAAAGTGTCTCAACAACGTGTCTGTGACTGAAACACTTGAAGAAATGAGTTTGTCAGCCAGTCCGAGGGCAGGTGATGGACTCAGTCCAAGGGCAGGTGATGGACTCAGTCCGAGGGCAGGTGATGGACTCAGTCCAAGGGCAGGTGATGGACTCAGTCCCAGGGCAGATGATGGACTCAGTCCCAGGGCAGGTGATGGACTCAGTCCCAGGGCAGGTGATGGACTCAGTCCGAGGGCAAGTGATGGACTCAGTTCGAGGGCAGGTGATGGACTCAGTCCGAGGACAGGTGATGGACTCAGTCCCAGGGCAGGTGATGGACTCAGTCCCAGGGCAGGTGATGGACTCAGTCCGAGGACAGGTGATGGACTCAGTCCCAGGGCAGGTGATGGACTCAGTCCGAGGGCAGGTGATGGACTCAGTCCGAGGACAGGTGATGGACTCAGTCCCAGGGCAGGTGATGGACTCAGTCCCAGGGCAGTTGATGGACTCTGCTGTGACCCATTTGCTTCAGATCTCCTTTTTCGTTTGATTCCAGGAAAGTATCACTGCCCCGTTCTGTACAACGTCTTCACCAACAACTCCCACATCGTCGCCAACGAAGTCACCGGCAATGTTTTTTCCTACGAGGTTAGTGAAGTTCCATCGTTGATCGCCTACAAGTTTCCTACACACCGCTGGAAATTTAAACTCTCCCTCCCACACACACACACACACACACACACACACACCCACACACCCAGGGTTTTAGTGGATATCATAAGCAAACCTATTTGCAGTGAACCTTTATGCACTAAGAGCTGAATGATCCTCTTGGTGCCCACACTTGTCTCTGCCGAACAAAATATGTTTTTGAGGGCGTCCGGGTGGCGTGGTGGTCTATTCCGTTGCCTACCAACACGGGGACCGCCAATTCAAATCCCTGTGTTACCTCCAGCTTGGTCGGGCGTCTCTACAGACACAATTGGCCGTGTCTGCAGGTGGGAAGCCGGATGTGGGTATGTGTCCTGGTCGCTGCACTAGCACCTCCTCTGGTCAGTTGGGGCACCTGGTCGGGGGGGGGGACTGGGGGGAATAGCGTGATCCTCCCACGTGCTACATCCCCCTGGTGAAACTCCTCACTGTCAGGTGAAAAGAAGCGGCTGGTGACTCCACATGTATCGGGGGAGGCATGTGGTAGTCTGCAGCCCTCCCCGGACCGGCAGAGGGGGTGGAGCAGAGACTCGGATGGCCTGGAAGAGTGGGGTGATTGGCCAAGTACAATTGGGGAGAAAAAGGGGAGGGGGGGAGTCCAGAAAAAAGAAAAGGAAAGGGAATATGTTTTTGCAGCACAGAGACCTTCAGTGAAGGGGTTAATTAAACTAATTAAAACACCTTCAGATCAGGTGATGGATATCTCATTCTTTGCAATGTGATAGTTACATTTTAGCGCAACCATCCACCCCTAATAAACTACAGTGAAGGTGTAGTTTATTTCTCTTTATGTACTTTGAATACATCGCGAAAAAGGAGAAGCCCTTTGTTGTTACCTGGGTATGATGGGTAAGTACACTGAAGTAGAACACCAGTAAAACTGGAGACTCTGAATGGTTCAGCGTTTGTCTGCCCTCAGGCTGTGGAGCAGCTGAACATCAAGACCAAGAGTTACAAAGATCTGCTGACTGATGAAGCATTTACCAGGAAAGACATTATAACGCTCCAGGTGGGTCTTTGAGTTGGGCTGGGTTTCTTTTTTCAAATGTAACATTTAAAGAAAATGGACCCTCAGTTTATCACTCCTGAAAATTTACATGCAAACAAATGTCCTTTTTTGACACATTGGTTGATTTAAAACAACGAATAATCAACAAATATCCAAATCATGACGAGTTTTGCAGCTGCTTGTTTTCGTGCTAACTCTCAGGGAGGACTTTGTTGAGGAAGATGACACTGCATATAGCCTCTTACAGCTCAGGTAGGACTTTGTTGAGGAAGATGACACAGTATATAGCCTCTTAAAGCTCAGGTAGGACTTTGTTGATGAAGATGACACTGCATATAGCCTCTTACAGCTCAGGTAGGGCTTTGTTGAGGAAGATGACACTGCATATAGCATCTTAAAGCTCAGGTAGGACTTTGTTGATGAAGATGACACTGCATATAGCCTCTTACAGCTCAGGTAGGACTTTGTTGAGGAAGATGACACTGCATATAGCCTCTTAAAGCTCAGGTAGGACTTTGTTGATGAAGATGCCACTGCATATAGCCTCTTAAAGCTCAGGTAGGACTTTGTTGATGAAGATGGCACTGCATATAGCCTCTTACAGCTCAGGTAAGACTGGACTTTGTTGAGGAAGATGACACTGTATATAGCCTCTTACAGCTCAGGTAGGACTTTGTTGAAGAAGATGGCACTACATATAGCCTCTTACAGCTCAGATAGGGCTTTGTTGAGGAAGATGACACTGTATATAGCCTCTTACAGCTCAGGTAGGACTTTGTTGAAGAAGATGGCACTACATATAGCCTCTTACAGCTCAGGTAGGACTTTGTTGAGGAAGATGACACTGCATATAGCCTCTTACAGCTCAGGTAGGGCGTTGTTGAGGAAGATGACACTGCATATAGCCTCTTACAGCTCAGGTAGGGCTTTGTTGAGGAAGATGACACTGCATATAGCCTCTTACAGCTCAGGTAGGGCTTTGTTGAAGAAGATGACACTGTATATAGCCTCTTACAGCTCAGGTAGGGCTTTGTTGAGTAGGAGACACTGCATATAGCCTCTTACAGCTCAGGTAGGACTTTGTTGATGAAGATGACACTGTATATAGCCTTTTACAGCTCGGGTAGGACTTTGTTGAGGAAGGTGGCACTACATATACCCTCTTACAGCTCAGGCAAGACTTTGTTGATGAAGATGACACTGCATATAGCCTCTTACAGCTGAGGTAAGACTGGACTTTGTTGAGGAAGATGACACTGTATATAGCCTCTTACAGCTCAGGTAGGGCTTTGTTGAGGAATATTACACTGCATATAGCCACTTACAGCTCAGGTAGGACTTTGTTGAGGAAGATGACACTGCATATAGCCTCTTACAGCTCAGGTAGGACTTTGTTGAGAAGGTGGCACTACATATAGCCTCTTACAGCTCAGGCAAGACTTTGTTGAGGAAGATGGCACTACATATATCCTCTTACAGCTCCGGTAGGGCTTTGTTGAGGAAGATGACACTGCATATAGCCTCTTACAGCTCGGGTAGGACTTTGTTGTTGAGGAAGGTGGCACTACATATAGCCTCTTACAGCTCAGGTAGGACTTTGTTGAGGAAGGTGGCAGTAAATATAGCCTCTTACAGCTCAGGTAGGACTTTGTTGTTGAAGATGACACTGCATATCGCCTCTTACGGCTCAGGTAGGAATTTGTTGAGGAAGATGGCACTGCATATATCCTCTTACAGCTCAGGTAGGACTTTGTTGAGGAAGATGACACTGTATATAGCCTCTTACAGCTCAGGTAGCGCTTTGTTGAAGAAGATGACACTGTATATAGCCTCTTACAGCTCAGGTAGAACTTTATTGAGGAAGATGACACTGCATATAGCCTCTTACAGCTCAGGTAGGACTTTGTTGAAGAAGATGACACTGCATATAGCCTCTTACAGCTCAGGTAGGGCGTTGTTGAGGAAGATGGCACTGCATATATCCTCTTACAGCTCAGGTAGGGCTTTGTTGAGGAAGATGACACTGCTTATAGCCTCTTACAGCTCAGGTAGGACTTTGTTGAGGAAGATGACACTGTATATAGCCTCTTACAGCTCAGGTAGGGCTTTGTTGAAGAAGATGACACTGCACATAGCCTCTTACAGCTCAGGTAGGGCTTTGTTGATGAAGATGACACTACATATAGCCTCTTACAGCTCAGGTAGGGCTTTGTTGAGGAAGATGACACTGCTTATAGCCTCTTACAGCTCAGGTAGGACTTTGTTGAGGAAGATGACACTGTATATAGCCTCTTACAGCTCAGGTAGGGCTTTGTTGAAGAAGATGACACTGCACATAGCCTCTTACAGCTCAGGTAGGGCTTTGTTGATGAAGATGACACTACATATAGCCTCTTACAGCTCAGGTAGGGCTTTGTTGAAGAAGATGACACTGCACATAGCCTCTTACAGCTCAGGTAGAACTTTGTTGAGGAAGATGACACTGCATATAGCCTCTTACAGCTCAGGTAGGACTTTGTTGAGGAAGATGACACTGCATATAGCCTCTTACAGCTCAGGTAGAACTTTGTTGAGGAAGATGACACTGCATATAGCCTCTTACAGCTCAGGTAGGGCTTTGTTGAGGAAGATGACACTGTATATAGCCTCTTACAGCTCAGGTAGGGCTTTGTTGAGGAAGATGACACTGCTTATAGCCTCTTACAGCTTAGGTAGGACTTTGTTGAGGAAGATGACACTGTATATAGCCTCTTACAGCTCAGGTAGGGCTTTGTTGAAGAAGATGACACTGCACATAGCCTGTTACAGCTCAGGTAGGGCTTTGTTGATGAAGATGACACTACATATAGCCTCTTACAGCTCAGGTAGGGCTTTGTTGAAGAAGATGACACTGCACATAGCCTCTTACAGCTCAGGTAGAACTTTGTTGAGGAAGATGACACTGCATATAGCCTCTTACAGCTCAGGTAGGACTTTGTTGAGGAAGATGACACTGCATATAGCCTCTTACAGCTCAGGTAGAACTTTGTTGAGGAAGATGACACTGCATATAGCCTCTTACAGCTCAGGTAGAACTTTGTTGAGGAAGATGACACTGCATATAGCCTCTTACAGCTCAGGTAGAACTTTGTTGAGGAAGATGACACTGCATATAGCCTCTTACAGCTCAGCTTGGTCGGGCATCCCTACAGACGCAATTGGCTGTGTCTGTAGGTGGGAAGCCGAATGTTGGTATGTGTCCTGGTTGCTACATTAGCACCTCCTCTGGTCGGTTGGGGCCCCTGTTGGGGGGGGGCTGTGGAGAATAGCGTGATCCTCCCACGAGCTATGTCCCCCTGGTGAAACGCCTCACTGTCAGATGAAAAGAAGCATCTGGAGACGCCACATGTATGGGAGGAGGCGTGTGGTAGTGTGCAGCCCTCCCTGGATCAGCAGAGGGGGTGGAGCAGAGACCGAGACCGCTCATAAGAGTGGGGTAATTGGCCGGGTACAGTTGGGAGAAAAGGGGGGGTTTACTATATGTGTTTAAGTAAAATAAATAAGAACAAACTTCAAGACTGTGGTTTTAAAACGTGTCAGAGTGCTTGTTGTGATTATTATAGGGCTTTCCCTTTCTAGGATCCTACCAAACTGGACAAATTCAATGTTTCCAACTTCTTCCATGTGAAGAACAATCTCAAAGTCTTGGATCCAGGTGAGTGCATCCATGTCACAACACGGTGGTTTGTCAGATTGATCAGGACCTGTCTTTTGTGTAGCGCCTCTAAGAGGGTGACGTTAGCTTACTGAAGTTTTTCTTTATTCCCCCCAGGATGTGTTGATGTTGATAGTTATATGTGCACTACGTTGTGAGGAAAAATAAGGAAATATCTTTAATTTCCCTTTAAATCCTATTCCATCATTTCTGTGGGTCTTAGCACCTTTACAGAAAATGTCCTCACTTAAGGTCCTCGGGATTCAATATCCACAATTCTGAGCTTGTCCTTCCTTCCTTCTCTCTCTTGGCATGATTCAGATGAGGAAAAAGCCAAGCTGGACCCAGCTTACCACCTTAAGAGCACCAACATGGAAACAAAGGAGACCCTGGCTGAGCTGTATAAGGACTACAAGGGAGACCAGCTCCTGGCTTCTACCATGAAGGAGCCAGAGGCCAAGAAGACGGACAAGTTGAATGCTGTAAGAGAAACATGGTCATACCAACAAACTCTCGCTAGGCTGCTAAACTGCCGAGACAGTACCCATAGGTCAGAGAGCACTGACAAATGAAAGACACAGTTTATATGGGTGCATAGGATTAAAAGGTGGTGGGGTTAAGCAAACCTGTGTGAATATATTCCCAATATTTTATATACTCAGCACATAAGTGGTAAAGGAGACTCTTTTGAAAAAGCTCCCGTTTGCTGCTAAAGATGAGCGGTGCCATTTTTAGGTGTCATTGTAGTTGTTAATTGAGTTCCCATGGGAATGCTGATTATTTAAAGGAGATATTCAGATGAGCAGGGCACTTGAAACAGCTGATGAAAGACTGTAGTCACACATGGGCTCAGTGTGATTGTCCCTGGCTATTAATCACGGTGGGATCAGATAAACACCGTGTGCCAACTTCACTTTTTTCATTCAGCACTTCAGTCTGCTTGAAAAAAATCACCACCGTTCAAGTACCCTTGAGCCAAACAGTTGTCACCCGCCTGCTGTGTTTTGAGTGATTTATTTGATCTATCTAGGTATCTAAATAGGTTCTCATTATGTTATTTATAATTTTGTTATTATGATATATTAGCATCTTATTCTAAAGGGCCATATTTTTTCCTTCCTTTACTTTGCTATACCAGACCAAAACAAGCATAACAAGTGGTGATGATGCATGTACAATTCATGATAGTCTAAACTGTGAAAACTTGTAAGGTTTGGATAATCACATCTCAATAGTTTGTAAATAGATTTTCACATATTATTTGACATCAACCATGCCTGATGATTATCCTCCCAATTGTGTGAACAAGTGCTGTTGCAGTGCTTTTTGGTCTGTCAAAATGTGCCCTTCAGCCTCTCTGGTGGTATTATTTTAAAAGTTTTTCTGTAGGAAAACCTTTGATGGGGGGGGGGGGGTGCTGGCTTGATGGCATTGACAATGCACTTGATCGCCCTCATTGCCTCGAACCTTTGAGCAGGTTTTTGAATAGATTCTTACTCTTGTTTAATGGCACAAGGGACATTATGTTAGATCCAGTCTGTTCCTAGCTCCAGGGTGGACATTAACCGTTTCCAGCGGCCAAATGCTTGTGAACCTGCCGGTAAGTTTGCATGTGTATCAGATGACCAGCCATCGTTCAAATATATTGTTTAAGAATAAGATCTATAATTCTGTAGTTGAATTTGCCATTTATTCTGCCCCCCCAGCATGTCATCTCCCAGGGAACCATTTTTTTAGAAATAGGTGCTATATGCAAACTGTACACAAGAGGGAGCTATAATTGTCTTCTATGTGCTTCGGAGACGTTTTCACAGGATCATTCATGCATGGGAGATCCCTGCATCTAGGAAGGGGGAAATGATGAGAAAGGCCTGCAGTGCTGAGTGGGACACTTTTAATCAGAATAATGCAAAGCTTAATGTTAAAGTTGAATTGTCTTGTCCTAACACATCCTCTCAGGCTGGTGTAGTGACAGGGAGACTCCTTCACAGGAAAGGCTGGGGTTTGACCCTTCATAACTCTGTCCTCCATGCTTGAAGTGTCCTTGACCAAGACACTAAATCTTTAACGCGTTCACCCCACCAAAAGACAGATTTGTCCTTAAAGGGGTAGAGTACTATAGATACACTACTAAAAGCCCTGTGGTGCAATAGAAGAAACAAACAACAGCGGGTGAGCATGATTGCTTGACAGTTGGGTCAAAACGTTCCCTAGTGTGCTGAATGCAATTTATACAGGGTCCTTTTCGGGCTTGGAAATACACCCTAAATTAATAGCACCAGTCTGGTATCCTGTATTTTTCAGCAGGGCCAGCCTAGCTACAGATCTGCTCACATGTACTGTGTCAGGAAAACAAACACAAACATGTGTAACAAATCAGCATCAGTCAGCTGTGTAAACACCACAGCCTACCCATTAACACTCCTTCCCTCACACAAGAGGGCTTGCTGTCCCTATTTGTCGTCTTTGACGACAGGGCAATGGGCGTAGATTTAGTTAAAATAAAACCAACACTTGCCTCATTGACAGTTCGCCTTTTGACGCTACGCCATGTCCTCATTTGCACCAGGGCATTTCTCTGAGTGCACTTGTGCTTTTGACGTTACAAAAGTTTGCAGCCTAGGTGAGGTCCTGACAGCCTCTTAGAAGAACGGTGAATATCGGTCAGATGGAGCACCCAAGGTAAATCTCGCTCCTTTGTGTGTTTCCTCCATGAGAACTAGAGCAGAAGAGTGCAGAAAGCCGGAGCCATGGAGAAGACTCCAGTTTCAGCAACTACCCGCCTTACCCGCAGCTGGCTGCGCTATGTCCTCTTGACTTACATAACTCTCCCAGACTTGGATCACTGGCAGTATCTTGGATACCGCATATTATCTTAAAACATGCATGTTCTCTCTGCATCTGCGTGGGTTTCCTCAGGGTGCTCCGGTTTCCTCCGCCCATCAAAAAGACATGCATGTTGGGGTTGATACTCCTGCCTGTGCCCCTGACCAAGGCAATGGGAAAAGAATTGGAGTTGGTCCTCAGGCACTGCACTGCACCTGCCCACTGCTATACAATAGGATGAGTTGAATGCAGAAGACAAATTTCATGTAACCGAACAGCTCAAAAAACTCATCTGGGGCACCCGGGTGGCATGGCGGTCTATTCCGTTGCCTGCCAATACGGGGGTCGATGGTTTGAATCCCCATGTTACCTTTGGGTTGGTTGGGCGTCCCTACAGACACAATTGGCCATGTTTGCGGGTGGGAAGCCGGATGTGGGTATGTGTCCTGGTCACTACACTAGCGCCTCCTGTGGTTGGTCGGGGTGCCTGTTTGGGGGGGAGGGGGAACTGGGGGGAATAGCGTATCAGAGGAAGCATGTGGTGGTCTGCAGCCCTCCCCGGTTTGGTAGAGGGGGTGGAGCAGCGACTGGGATGGCTCAGAAGAGTGGGGTAACTGGCCCAGTACAATTCAGAGAAAAAAGGTCTTCAGCAGTGTTCCTGGGCACGCCTGGGCCACTGCAGGGTTACTGCCCCAAAACAAAAAAGAAAACATAAGGAAGTGATGATAGTCCATCTGTCACCCGCAGGCTTTACCCAACAAGGCAAGCTCCAGAAAACTAACATGTGGTGGCACAAATATAACCACAAAAAAAAAAAACAGGTCTTAAGGAAATTTAATGCTAACCAAATCAGAAAAACTGGTTATCCCGGACGAGTCCCCATTACTATGTTACGGCTGACTCGCAAACTGCAACATAATAACAGACACAATATCAGATTTAAGGTGCATTAAAGAAAAAAATTATTATTATTAACCAAAATAAAAGAACAGAAGTCATACCAAACAAATGAACCGAAACATCAGGTTGCTGCTGTAGAGTGAGAACTGAACAAAAAGATCAACTTATATAGACCCGCCCCCAGACCACACAGGTAACTTGCAATAAGCAGTCTGTCTAGGGAAGGACCTGAAACATAGAAACATTAGTGCAGGAAACAAAACAAGATATAACATATCACATTGGTTGTTTTTTTGGTTTGTTTTTTTATTTGCACAGTGATGAAGCACAGAATTGAAGTGATTGAAAGTCAAAATATTAGATTTTTTTTTTTTTTTTTTTTTAGTTGAGATAAATGAAGAAAGATCTGATAGAAACATCTCACCTCAAAGCAGAAACAACTGAACTGGATAACAGAATCTAAATAACAGGGCACAATGCATTGGGCCAACCTTTGAATGCATGAAAAGGCAAATTGTAACAATTGAATTTTATGTGTTTTAAAAGAAGTCTTGTGATTTGTAGAACATTACAGAGAGGTGTCTGAGCTTTATTTATCTTTTTCTGCTTGTTTTGTTTATTGTTTTTAATTGTCTGACTCTTTCCTTTCCCCCAGGCTCACTACTCCACAGGCAGAGTCTCAGCCTCGTTCACATCCACAGCCATGGCCCCTGCCACCATGCATGAAGCAGGTGAGAGACTGTCGCACAGAAAACCTGCCGGATCAACTTTCACGTGTTTTCCTGACTTTTCTGTTCGCGTTTTCTGTCTTTGTTTCTGGCATGTGAGCGCTATAAATGCAGATAATCCTTCCGACGACTTGTTCTTCACCCTCTAGTCTTGGGGCTCTTAAAGACTGTCAAGAGCCTCCAAATAGATGCATATTAGAACACATGCAATAAGATTTTGTCCCAAAGGTCTGATAAATGGGGTTCAAATCAACAAACATCCCTAACATTATTCATTTAGTAGTGAAATGTCTTCAGTGTGGGTGTGGTTAAATAGCGGTGAGGGTGAAAGCTATCAATAGAGTTCTTTTTCATACTCATTGTCATAATTTTAATTCAGTTACATTAGAGACACTATGAAACTAGATTATTCCTTGTCTTGCTGGAGACCCACCAGAAACCTTTCTGTGACCCTTGTGGAGATGCTTGGGTGCAAGATTAAAAACACAGGTCACCAACCGTACCCTTCATGGAAGAAAAGGCTGGAAGCCAAGATCAAAGCAGCACAGAGAGATGTTAGCCACTTAACAGAGGTGCAGAAAATTGTGATGAAAGACAGACCCTGGTTGAAGAAGTACAGCAAGATGTCCATAAGTGAGGCCTTGGAAACTGCCAAACAAAGGCTCACAGCTCACCACCAGGCTGAAGAGATACACTAGAGAGGCAGAAGACAAAAGAGTAAATGACCTGTTCCTCAAAGAACCATCCGAAGTGTACTCCCAGCTGCAGAGTAACAAGGAACAACATCAGACCCAGCCAGAGCAGCGACAGAGCGATACTGGAAGGATGTGTGGGAAAAGGAGGCATCATACAACACCAATGCCCAGTGGCTGGTGGACCTAAGAGCAGACCACAGCAATATCCCAGAACAAGAAGGAGTTATCATCACAGTGGCCGACATCCAATGACGAGTCTCAAGCATGAAGAGCTGGACTGCACCAGACCCTAACATGATTCATGCCTACTGGCTGAAGAAGCTAATGGCACTCCATGAACGCTTGGTGATACTGATGAACCAGCTGCTAACATTAGGGTCTCACCCTGACTGGCTAACACAGGGGAGAACAATACTGATGGAAGAAGGATCCCTACAGGGATACAACACCTTCAAACTGTGCGTCAGTGTACGATGTACATCGCTTTGGATAAAAACGTCTGCTAAATGAAATTGTAAACTACTGGCCGATAACTGGCCTCTCCACAACATGGAAGATACTGTCAGGCATATTTAGCAGCTAAGTGAAATGGACACACGATTCAAGACACGAACAAAACTCAGAAAGGAATTGGGACAACACCAGAGGGTCAAAGCAGTAGCTACTGGTTGATATTGTCAGTGCTGAACCACGGGCTTGGACTCAAACGCAGACTCAGTCTCAGTTCACAAAAATCAGTCCTTTTAATAAGAATGAGGTCGATACACAGGTGATCAGATAACAAGGCAACAGTGTCCAAATCGGCAGGTGAAAGGTGAGGTCAAAAAGGCAAAAACAGGTCAGGAAACTATAGGGCTTAAGAAATTCACACAAAGAAAAAATGCTGGAACGCTGTCACAAGGAACAAGGTGAACTGGCACAGAAGGAAGGGAACACTAAGACTATATACTCTGGAGGAGGGGAGACAATGAGACACAGGTGCAACACATTAGGGCAGGACAGGTAATCACACAGGAGGGAGACACATGAGGGCAGGAAGTGAAGATTCAATGAAGGACTGGTTGTTAAAATCCCTAGTATTTGCACTGGAACAGTTTCAGTGGGAAATAAACTGGAGATGGCTGCCAAGGGGACATTGCCACCACCAGGACACATCGTTAATTGTGTATCTCAGCATCACAGGGTGTTTCGGCCTTTTATCACAAGACACCTTCCGCTGAGGCAGGTCCACCACAGGTTGGTCGGTCCAGGGTGTGTGTCCTGTGGTTAGCTGTTCACCCTGGCAGCCCAGATGGCGTCTCTCCTTTTGATCCAGATCCAATGGCTAGTCCTCTCAGCAGTGTCGGCTAGCTCTTTGATCGTTCTCCTGTGGGCCTGCCCGCTGACTCCTAGTTCCCTCAGGAATTTTGCTGTGGAGCTGGCAACAAAGCCCCTACAACCCACCTCCACAGGGTGCACCTTCACCTTCCAGCCTCTGTCCTCTGCTTCGGCTGCTAGGTTGGCGTACCACAGCTTCTTACATTTGTACACTTCATCGACTGCATCCTCCCCAGGGGACTGTCAGCTCGATGATGTAAATGAGCTGACAAGAATTGGACCAGAGGACGAGGTCTGGTTGCAAGGTGGTTGTTGCAATTTCTGTCGGGAAGATGAGCTTCTGGCCTTAAGTCCACCCGCATTTCCCAATCCCTGGCTGAGTTTAGTGAGACTAAGTCGGGAAGTGAAGGGTTGGCCTTCAGTTTATCCCCCTCCCTAATGAAAGCTGGAAAATCCTTCCTGGTTGTTGAAGGGTTGGGCATTGATGGAAACCCTCTTGCGCTCGTGTTCAGCTGCCAAGCACCTGAGCACCTGATTGTGTCGCCAGGTGTATCTGCCTTGGGTAAGGCTGGTCTTGCAGCCAACCAAGCAACACTACATCACAATACATACGTGTCAGAGGACACGTTTTTGCGAGAGCGAAATACGTGTATATGGACACGTATTAGTTGCCACTGGGGCCGCAATCCCGTCTTCTGGCCACTGGGGGCGCAATCCTGTCTTCTAGGTCTAGGCAGAGCTGTATCGGTCGGGATTCACCACAATTTCTCCACCACACAAGGTAATGTTACATCTAATACATGTTTAAGTAAAATGTTAATTTAGACATCGTTTTTATAGATGTCAATAGATTTTCGGGGGATAACCCAACAAACTCTGGGCTAACACTGCTCCGGCGCAGTTCAAATGTTCTAACGTGAACGTTAGCTAGTCCCTGCCTTGGGTTGCGGAGTTTCCTAAATTGTAAACACCATACATATAACGTTAGTTCAATAATGTGGTACATATCTGCTTCAAAAAATAATTTGAAGATAGCAAATTTAGCTACAACTCACATATTAAGAACATTCGCTTCCCATCGCTCCACCATCTTTGTTCAATATTTTTGACATTCTATTGCGTCATGACCATGGTCATGACAGACCTAGTAGGCTACAGGGCGCCCCTAGCGGCGTCTGTGAGATACATGTCAATGAACACGTATAAGTGACTTGCAGAAGCGTGTCCATAGACACGTAAAGAGGAGGCGACCGGTCTGAACCAAGATGCGCTTGAGGGTTGCTGGGGCTGTACACAGGGAGCAAGATGGATTCTGTCCAAGCCAGAGATTTAGATTTATGGGAGAGGGCAGGACATCATATGTGACTTTGATGATGAAGCTCAGCTTGTTTGATTCCATGCTCCAGAGCTCACTCCATGTGAGTTTCCTCTTTTCAACACCTTCCCACCTCATCCAGTGGCCCTGTCTGGCTTGTGCTACGGTTTTAGAACATCTGGCTGCTTCTTCCTGTTGGCGAACCTCCTCTACCACAATAGTTCACTGTTTGGTAGTAGTCGCCTTTTGCCAGGTAGGTGTTTTTGTTCCCAGGCCAAGGCCACCTCTGCCTTGTTGAACATGGTCTACTACCTCTTGGTGGCGGAGGGCAGATTTTGCCTCAAGTACTGCTGCAGCTGGGGTCCATTTCTTCCCTGTTGCTAGGGTTGGAGCAACTCCTCTCACTACCGGGTCTAGGGATTTTGTGAGGGACATGTCCAGCCTCACTTTAGCACATTTGAATTCCTCAACCAGGCTGGAAATTGGCAGTGCGAGGGCTCCATTACCGTAGAGTCCAACACTGCTGAGGCACTTTGGCAGTCCGAGCCACTTCCTCACCTGCGAGTTCACTAGCCTCTCAAAGCGATTGGCATGAGATAGTGAGACCTCGTACATGGTTATTGGCCACATGAGTCGGGGTAGCAGCCCAAACTGAAAGCACCAGAGCTTCAACTTCCCAGGCAGTGTAGTGTTGTTGATTTGCCTGAGGCCGCTGATTGTATCCTGACGAAGTTGCCCCAGTTGCTGGGTGTCTTTGAGGTCTGCCTTGTACCACTGTCCGAGGCTCTTGATGGGCTTCTCCAGGACTGTGGGGATTGGTTGATCACTGATGTTGAGCCGTTCGTCTTTTAATTGGCCTTTAACAATGGAGATGCTGCCGGATTTACTTGGTTTAAACTCCGTTCGTGCCCACTTGATGTTCTCCTGGAATTTCTGCAGCAGACGCATGGTTTCGTTCTTGCTATGGTTGTCAAGTCATCCATGTACGCCCGGATTGGTGGAAGATGCAGGCCATTCCTGGACCTTTCACCTCCCACCACCCATCGAGATGCACGGATAACAAGCTCCATTGCCATGGTGAATGCCAGAGGGGAAATAGTGCAGCCCGCCATGATGCCTATTTCCAGATGTTGCCAAGTGGTGGGGGTGTTCTGTGTTGTGACACAGAACTGGAGATCCTGAAAATAGGTCTTGACCAACTCTGATGTTTTTGGGGACGTGGAAAAAATCAAACGCCATCCACAGGATCTTGTAGGGAACCGATCCAAAAGCGTTGGCGAGGTCTAAGAAAACCACGTGTAGGTCTCTCCGTTCTTTCTTGGCAGCTTGTATCTGGTGCCAGATGATATTAGCATGCTCCAGACATCCTGAGAAGCCATGGATCCCAGCTTTCTGCACTGACGTATCGACAAAGTTGTTTCTTTGCAGGAATGTGGAGAGCCTTTGGGCAATCACACTAAAGAAGATCTTTCCCTCTACATTTAGAAGGCTGATCTGGCGAAACTGGCTGATGCAGGAAGAGTTCTTCTCCTTCGGGATCAGAATGCCTTCTGCTCTTTGCGATGCCCTGGGTATGACTCTTTTTTGCCATGCCACTTTCATCAGCTTCCAGAGGTATTTCAGGACTCCAGGAGTGTTCTTATAGAGACTATACTGAATACCATTGGGCCCAGGAGCTGACGTCGATCTTGCTTGCTTTACCGTCCTCTCCACCTCGCTCCATGTGGGGGGTCTTGTGTCCATATGGTGGTCAGGTGGGTGAGTTGGTGGCATGTCATCCAGGATGGTGACTGGCTCATGTCTCCGGTCATCAGAGTAGGTCTTCTTTAGGTGCTCTTCCAGATCTCGTATGGGCACTCTGAGGCTCCCATTCTTCTCGCTGTCAAAAGGGCTCTTGACAGAGCTGTAAGGGTTGCTGTAGAAACGAGTCCTAGCCCGTTCTTTCCTCTTAGGCTGTCATCTGAAACGAGACAAGAGGTGAGTATCAAAATAAAACAGGAAGTACAAGACAAAGAATACTGGGAGAAACAAAAAGATAACTTAACTATCCAGACGGGGCATGACAGATATAGCAGTCACCCAAGACTCTAATATAAGAAAAAACAATCTGAACACAGCCTGGATTGACAACAAGAAAGCCTATGATTCAAGGCCCCACACATGGTTACTGGAATGCTTGGCACTATACAAAGTCAACAGGACACTAAAAGCCTTCATCAAGAACTCAATGCGGCAGTGGAAAACAACACTAGAGGCCAACTCAAAGACAATCACATAGGTAACCATCAAATGTGGCATATACCAAAGTGATGAACTATCCCTGCTGCTGTTCTGCAAAGGCCTGAACCCCCTCAGTCAGATCATTACAAAGAGTGGATATGGATACAGGTTCAGAAGTTGAGTTACCATCAGCCACCTCCTATACACGGATGACATCAACCTGTATGCCAGGATTGAGTGGGACATTGACTGAGTGGGACATTGCTGATCCACCTCACCAGGATGTACAGCAACAACATCGATCTCGGTTTGAATCCCCATGTTACCTCCGGCTTGGTCGGGCATCCCTACAGATACAATTGGCCGTGTCTGTAGGTGGGAAGTCGGATGTGGGTATGTGTCCTGGTCGCTGCACTAGTGCCTCCTCTGGTCGGTCGGGGTATCTGTTCGGGGGGAGGGGGGAACTGGAGGGAATAGCGTGATCCTCCCACACGCTACGTCCCCCTGATGAAACACCTCACTGTCAGGTGAAAAGAAGCAGCTGGCAACTCCACATGTATCAGAGGAGGCCTGTGGTAGTCTGGAGCCCTCCCCGGATCAGCAGAGGAGGTGGAGCAGTGAGCGGGAAGGCTCGGAAGAGTGGGGTAATTGGCAATTAGGGAAAAAAGGGGGGGGATTAGCAGATGACAGGATAACAGACATATAGGACAGTTTCAAGTACCTGGGTATTCCATAGGCAAATGGAAACCAAACCATGAGGAGGCAGTAAGGAGGACAGCTGTAGCCAAATACCTCAAGAGAGTGAGGCAGATCCTGAGGTGCCAGCTCAATGGAAAGAATAAGATCCAAGCCTTCAACACACATGCCCCACCAGTCATCAGATACCCAGCTGGAATAATAAGCTGACCAAAGAGGTAAAGGCCACAGATATTAGGACATGGTAACTTCTCACAGTGCATGGAGGGGTTAAACCCAAATTCCAGCAGCCTGTGACTGTATTATAAGTGAAAAGATGGGGGCCAACAGTTAGTGAGTGTCAGAGCCACTATCCAAGATGAAACAAGGAGCATCCACGAGTACGTCAGAAAGAGGGCCCCCTAGGATGAACTGCTGAGTGAGTACCTCAGGCAGCCGAAGACAGAGAGTGGGAAAGAAGAAGAATAGGAGGTATCATGGAAGACTAAGCACCTCCATGGGATGTACCATCCACAGATAGAAGACATGACTGATATCGAGAAATCCTACCAGTAGCTAGAACAGGCTGGACTGAAGAACAGAACAGAGGCTCTGATCATAGCACAAGAACAGGAACTCAGCACCAGATCAGTTGAGGCAGGGGTCTACCAGACCAGACAAGACTCAAGATGCAGGCTGTGCAAAGACACCCTTGAGACAGTCCAGTACTTGGTATTAGGGTGTAAAATGCTAGCTGGGAAATAATTCACTGAAAGGCATAACCAACTTGCTGGGATAGTGTACAGGAACATCTGTACTGATACAGCCTGGAAGTCCCCAAGTCCAAATGGGAGACACTGCCAAAGGTGGGTGAGAATGGCTGAGCTGAGATCCTGTAGGACTTCAAGTTCCAGACTGACAAGCATGTGCTGGCTAACCAACCAGACATTGTGGTGGTCGACAAGGAACAGAAGACAGCATTAGTGAGCAATGTAGCGATCCCAGGTGATGGCAACATCAGGAAGAAAGAGCATGAGAAGCTAGAGGAATACAAAGGACTGAGGGAAGAACTGGATCGGATGTGGAAGGTGAAGTCTACAGTAGTCCCAGTTGTGATAGGAGCACTAGGGGCTGTGACCCCCAAGATTCCAGGAACAAAATACTGTGTAGAACCCTCAAATTCCCAGGCTCTGATAGAGGACCTGAGCTTGAGGAAGACACACACCACCCAAGAAAGGATGAGAGGGATATACACACACACACACACACACATACATATATATATATATATATATATATATACCCGTGTAGCTTTATTGACAGCCGATGATTGCTTATGGCATGAAACAGGCTTGTACTGTCTCATAAAGAATTTACTTGACTCACTGGATTATTTATATATATATATATATATATACACTACCGTTCAAAAGTTTGGGATCACCCAAACAATTTTGTGTTTTCCATGAAAAGTCACACTTATTCACCACCATATGTTGTGAAATGAATAGAAAATAGAGTCAAGACATTGACAAGGTTAGAAATAATGATTTGTATTTGAAATAAGATTTTTTTTACATCAAACTTTGCTTTCGTCAAAGAATCCTCCATTTGCAGCAATTACAGCATTGCAGACCTTTGGCATTCTAGCTGTTAATTTGTTGAGGTAATCTGGAGAAATTGCACCCCACGCTTCCAGAAGCAGCTCCCACAAGTTGGATTGGTTGGATGGGCACTTCTTTGAGCAGATTGAGTTTCTGGAGCATCACATTTGTGGGGTCAATTAAACGCTCAAAATGGCCAGAAAAAGAGAACTTTCATCTGAAACTCGACAGTCTATTCTTGTTCTTAGAAATGAAGGCTATTCCATGCGAGAAATTGCTAAGAAATTGAAGATTTCCTACACCGGTGTGTACTACTCCCTTCAGAGGACAGCACAAACAGGCTCTAACCAGAGTAGAAAAAGAAGTGGGAGGCCGCGTTGCACAACTGAGCAAGAAGATAAGCACATTAGAGTCTCTAGTTTGAGAAACAGACGCCTCACAGGTCCCCAACTGGCATCTTCATTAAATAGTACCTGTTAGAGCCTGTTTGTGCTGTCCTCTGAAGGGAGTAGTACACACCGGTGTAGGAAATCTTCAATTTCTTAGCAATTTCTCGCATGGAATAGCCTTCATTTCTAAGAACAAGAATAGACTGTCGAGTTTCAGATGAAAGTTCTCTTTTTCTGGCCATTTTGAGCGTTTAATTGACCCCACAAATGTGATGCTCCAGAAACTCAATCTGCTCAAAGAAGTGCCCATCCAACCAATCCAACTTGTGGGAGCTGCTTCTGGAAGCGTGGGGTGCAATTTCTCCAGATTACCTCAACAAATTAACAGCTAGAATGCCAAAGGTCTGCAATGCTGTAATTGCTGCAAATGGAGGATTCTTTAACGAAAGCAAAGTTTGATGTAAAAAAAATCTTATTTCAAATAAAAATCATTATTTCTAACCTTGTCAATGTCTTGACTCTATTTTCTATTCATTTCACAACATATGGTGGTGAATAAGTGTGACTTTTCATGGAAAACACGAAATTGTTTGGGTGATCCCAAACTTTTGAACGGTAGTGTATATATATATATATATTTTTTTTTTTTTTTGGTACCCTCAACATTGCTGTCTGCGCTGTCCCTCCTGCTTCTTGGCACGTGCAGAGCTGTCTTTTTCCCCTACTCTGCTCCTCGCTGGACTGTTACAGTGTGTAAACTTTGTCTTGGCTTTTTCATAGCAGTAGGCTGTATTTGTCCCCAGCCCTCATCCCCTCATGGAGAATATTAGACATTCTACTATGCCGTGCCATTGGGGTGGATATGGAGATCTGTGATGTGCCATTATGAACATGTAATGAATGTCATGAATTCATGACACTTAAAATTCAACTGGTACTTGAACATATAGCGCATTTTTTTGTTGTTAATTATCATTTATATTAGTACATACAAGACATTATTGAAGAAATGGAAACGGATGATCCGCTGTGGCGACCCCTAACGGGAGCAGCCGAAAGTAGTAGTAGTAGTAGTAGTATTAGTAGTAGACAAGACATTATTTCCTTCTAAGCTGATATCTAATTTTAATGGCCTTGATGGTTTTGAAATTCAACTGGCACTTGAACATATATAGGCCTGGGTTTTGGTATGATCTCTGTTAGTGCACATAAGAAACATGCCTTTCAAGCTGACAGTCAGTGTTGATGGCCTTGATGGTTTTATTGGAAATCTGTAGTTCACAGAAGAGAATCTGTTCAAAGTTAAAAGATGCTATCAAGCAGTAGTATTTGAATTCAAATATATTTCCGTTGTGTTGATTCTACTTTAATTCCACGATTGTACATTTAAATATCCATTATTGCAAACTTCAGTCTTAAGAAGAAAAACGCGATTAATGGCGAATACTGAGCCGTCTTCTATGTGTTTCTGAAATGCCACCATAATTGTGTGGAAAAATGTCTGCCGGTGATGTCACTGGTGGACATCACCGGCAGACATTATGGACGCGTTAATTGCTGTCTTTATATGGCATCTGCTGGCATTCACTACAACAGCTGTGTTACTAACATTTCCAATAAAAGTGAGGTATTTCCATGTAGCCCACTGGAGGTGGCAGAACACCAGCAGGTAAGGGTTCTGGTTTTCACACCCGCAGACGGGGTTGCTTTTATGCTCAGTTTTAGTGGCGTTTCAGACAATGCTCAGTATTATGGCTGATAATGGAGTGTTACTCCTGCAACATACACATAAATATAGACATGATGTGGAAAATGGGGATTGTTTCCATGCTATAAGGAAAATGTTTACAGGCTTGTGAAGCAAAGTGGCTGTCATACATTCTGATGTAAAGTAGTGAATGGATGTTTTCAAATGATATACAGTCGACAGATTCTCAAAACGCCACTGTGAATATCTTCTAGAGAGAGAAGACAACAACCCCTCATTATACGAACACAGACATCTACATTCATACTTAAATATCTTCAGTTTGCACAGTTGCTCGTCAAAGTGTTGTCATCGTCATCCGCCACGGTGGTCCTACAGCTGCGTGACCTGTTGTTAAGTTTTGGTGAGATTATGGAGCTTTTTACCAAGAGTTTGTCTTTTCACACTACGGTGCTATCTCCGCAATGCTGTGGACATCAGCTTGACGCTGGTTGTTCAGATAAGGCATGGACACGTACGCCACTGTCTATCGCCTTGTGTTGTTAAGCTTTTGTCATGTTCTGTATTTGAGAAAATCCCTTTCTACGAGCCATGCTGCTGTTGTTGTCGAGACATATCCAGTTGTTAAACAGACGTCAGGCGCTCTTACCATTGAGGAAGTTGGGGCTCAGACTGTGATTCTTGACATTTTATCTGTAGAATTCTGACGCAGTTCCCAAATCCTTGTTGCACACTATCTCAATAACCAGATATGTTGCATACATGCTGACTTGTTGTGTTTCCCTGCAGATGCCATCGCAGACGACACGGTTCGCTACCAGTATGTGAAGAAGAAGGGCTACGTCCGTCTACACACAAACAAAGGAGACCTTAATCTGGAGCTGCACTGTGATAAGGTAATACCATGTGAACGCAACAATGCCGACACACACAGATACACACACACTTTAAATGCTGGTTGCATACTTAAGTTTACAGAAAAGAACACCTGAAGTCTGGTCTTAGTGTCGCCTGTGCTTTCACTGGGGACGGTGTCTTGTCAGGTGGAAAGCACCTCACTCATTTCTGACTAAACCAGCCTGAGCAGGCCTTGTTTCTTCTCTGTTTCATTTGAAGTTGTTGGCTCAAGGTACTTAATGGTTAAGAAACAACATTTTAGATATATTCACATCATTCTTTGTAGTAAGTATTAGAAGTGTGTATTTCTAACTCTGAATTTTAAGAGCCGTCAGCAGATATTATTGAACAGGTAGATCATGAAAACTTTTGCCGCGGTGTCCTGCAGCGACTTTTTTTGAAAAAGGCTCGCATGCTGAAGCCAAGATGTATTTAAAGCATGCACCATACATACATGTTTCTGATTGACAACATTCACATTTTTTCTTTCAGTAAACTCAGTGGAGTCATTCCAAGTTGTTCTGCTCTATGCTTGACTTAGTGGATGAAGTAATATCACATGTAGACCAGAGTTGTTCTCCCCTATGCTTGACTTAGTGGATGAAGTAATATCACATGTAGACCAGAGTTGTTCTCCTCTATGCTTGACTTAGTGGATGAAGTAATATCACATGTAGACCAGAGTTGTTCTCCTCTATGCTTGACTTAGTGGATGAAGTAATATCACATGTAAACCAGAGTTGTTGTCCTCTATGCTTCACTTAGTGGATAAAGTAATATCACATGTAAACCAGAGTTGTTCTGCTCTATGCTTCACTTAGTGGATGAAGTAATATCACATGTAGACCAGAGTTGTTCTCCTCTATGCTTGACTTAGTGGATGAAGTAATATCACATGTAGACCAGAGTTGTTCTCCTCTATGCTTGACTTAGTGGATGAAGTAATATCACATGTAAACCAGAGTTGTTGTCCTCTGTGCTTGACTTAGTGGATGAAGTAATATCACATGTAAACCAGAGTTGTTGTCCTCTATCCTTGACTTAGTGGATGAAGTAATATCACATGTAGACCAGAGTTGTTGTCCTCTGTGCTTGACTTAGTGGATGAAGTAATATCACATGTAAACCAGAGTTGTTGTCCTCTATGCTTGACTTAGTGGATAAAGTAATATCACAGGTAGACCAGAGTTGTTGTCCTCTGTGCTTGACTTAGTGGATAAAGTAATAGCACATGTAAACCAGAGTTGTTGTCCTCTGTGCTTGACTTATTGGATGAAGTAATATCACATGTAAACCAGAGTTGTTCTCCTCTGTGCTTGACTTAGTGGATGAAGTAATATCACATGTAGACCAGAGTTGTTCTCCTCTGTGCTTGACTTAGTGGATAAAGTAATATCACATGTAGACCAGAGTTGTTGTCCTCTATGCTTGACTTAGTGGATGAAGTAATATCACATGTAGACCAGAGTTGTTGTCCTCTATGCTTGACTTAGTGGATGAAGTAATATCACATGTAGACCAGAGTTGTTGTCCTCTATGATTGACTTAGTGGATAAAGTAATATCACATGTAAACCGGAGTTGTTATCCTCTATGCTTGACTTAGTGGATGAAGTAATATCACATGTAAACCGGAGTTATTGTCCTCTATTCTTGACTTAGTGGATGAAGTAATATCACATGTAGACCAGAGTTGTTGTCCTCTATGCTTGACTTAGTGGATGAAGTAATATCACATGTAGACCAGAGTTGTTCTCCTCTATGCTTGATTTAGTGGATGAAGTAATATCACATGTAGACCAGAGTTGTTCTCCTCTGTGCTTGACTTAGTGGATGAAGTAATATCACATGTAAACCGGAGTTGTTGTCCTCTATGCTTGACTTAGTGGATGAAGTAATATCACATGTAGACCAGAGTTGTTGTCCTCTATGCTTGACTTAGTGGATGAAGTAATATCACATGTAGACCAGAGTTGTTCTCCTCTATGCTTGACTTAGTGGATAAAGTAATATCACATGTAAACCAGAGTTATTGTCCTCTATGCTTGACTTAGTGGATAAAGAAATATCACATGTAGACCATAGTTGTTGTCCTCTATGCTTGACTTAGTGGATAAAGTAATATCACATGTAAACCAGATTTGTTGTCCTCTATCCTTGACTTAGTGGATAAAGTAATATCACATGTAGACCAGAGTTGTTCTCCTCTGTGCTTGACTTAGTGGATGAAGTAATATCACATGTAGACCAGAGTTGTTCTCCTCTATGCTTGACTTAGTGGATGAAGTAATATCACATGTAGACCAGAGTTGTTGTCCTCTATGCTTGACTTAGTGGATAAAGTAATATCACATGTAGACCAGAGTTGTTCTCCTCTATGCTTCACTTAGTGGATAAAGTAATATCACATGTAGACCAGAGTTGTTCTCCTCTATGCTTCACTTAGTGGATAAAGTAATATCACATGGAGACCAGAGTTGTTGTCCTCTATGCTTGACTTAGTGGATGAAGTAATATCACATGTAGACCAGAGTTGTTGTCCTCTATGCTTGACTTAGTGGATAAAGTAATATCACATGTAAACCGGAGTTGTTATCCTCTATGCTTGACTTAGTGGATGAAGTAATATCACATGTAAACCGGAGTTATTGTCCTCTATTCTTGACTTAGTGGATGAAGTAATATCACATGTAGACCAGAGTTGTTGTCCTCTATGCTTAACTTAGTGGATGAAGTAATATCACATGTAGACCAGAGTTGTTCTCCTCTATGCTTGACTTAGTGGATGAAGTAATATCACATGTAGACCAGAGTTGTTGTCCTCTATGCTTGACTTAGTGGATGAAGTAATATCACATGTAGACCAGAGTTGTTCTCCTCTATGCTTCACTTAGTGGATGAAGTAATATCACATGTAGACCAGAGTTGTTCTCCTCTATGCTTGACTTAGTGGATGAAGTAATATCACATGGAGACCAGAGTTGTTCTCCTCTATGCTTGACTTAGTGGATGAAGTAATATCACATGTAGACCAGAGTTGTTGTCCTCTATGCTTGACTTAGTGGATAAAGTAATATCACATGTAGACCAGAGTTGTTCTCCTCTATGCTTCACTTAGTGGATAAAGTAATATCACATGTAGACCAGAGTTGTTCTCCTCTATGCTTCACTTAGTGGATAAAGTAATATCACATGGAGACCAGAGTTGTTGTCCTCTATGCTTGACTTAGTGGATGAAGTAATATCACATGTAGACCAGAGTTGTTGTCCTCTATGCTTGACTTAGTGGATAAAGTAATATCACATGTAAACCGGAGTTGTTATCCTCTATGCTTGACTTAGTGGATGAAGTAATATCACATGTAAACCGGAGTTATTGTCCTCTATTCTTGACTTAGTGGATGAAGTAATATCACATGTAGACCAGAGTTGTTGTCCTCTATGCTTAACTTAGTGGATGAAGTAATATCACATGTAGACCAGAGTTGTTCTCCTCTATGCTTGACTTAGTGGATGAAGTAATATCACATGTAGACCAGAGTTGTTGTCCTCTATGCTTGACTTAGTGGATGAAGTAATATCACATGTAGACCAGAGTTGTTCTCCTCTATGCTTCACTTAGTGGATAAAGTAATATCACATGTAGACCACAGTTGTTCTCCTCTATGCTTCACTTAGTGGATAAAGTAATATCACATGGAGACCAGACTTGTTCTCCTCTATGCTTGACTTAGTGGATGAAGTAATATCACATGTAAACCAGAGTTGTTGTCCTCATACTTGACTTAGTAGATGAAGTAATATCACATGTAGATCAGAGTTGTTGTCCTCTATGCTTGACTTAGTGGATGAAGTAATATCACATGTAGACCAGAGTTGTTGTCCTCTATGCTTGACTTAGTGGATGAAGTAATATCACATGTAGACCAGAGTTGTTCTCCTCTATGCTTGACTTAGTGGATGAAGTAATATCACATGTAGACCAGAGTTGTTGTCCTCTATGCTTGACTTAGTGGATGAAGTAATATCACATGTAGACCAGAGTTGTTGTCCTCTATGCTTGACTTAGTGGATGAAGTAATATCACATGTAGACCAGAGTTGTTCTCCTCTATGCTTGACTTAGTGGATGAAGTAATATCACATATAGACCAGAGTTGTTGTCCTCTATGCTTGACTTAGTGGATAAAGTAATATTACATGTAAACCAGAGCTGTTGTCCTCTATCCTTGGCTTTGTGGATAAAGTAATATCACATGTAGACCAGAGTTGTTGTCCTCTGTGCTTGACTTAGTGGATGAAGTAATATCACATGTAGACCAGAGTTGTTGTCCTCTATGCTTGACTTAGTGGATGAAGTAATATCACATGTAAACCAGAGTTGTTCTCCTCTGTGCTTGACTTAGTGGATGAAGTAATATCACATGTAAGCCGGAGTTGTTGTCCTCTATGCTTGACTTAGTGGATGAAGTAATATCACATGCAAACCAGAGTTGTTCTCCTCTGTGCTTGACTTAGTGGATGAAGTAATATCACATGTAAACCGGAGTCATTGTACTCTATTCTTGACTTAGTGGATGAAGTAATATCACATGTAGACCAGAGTTGTTGTCCTCTATGCTTGACTTAGTGGATAAAGTAATATCACATGTAGACCAGAGTTGTTGTCCTCTATGCTTGACTTAGTGGATAAAGTAATATCACATGTAGACCAGAGTTGTTGTCCTCTATCCTTGACTTAGTGGATAAAGTAATATCACATGTAAACCATAGTTGTTGTCCTCTATCCGTGACTTAGTGGATAAAGTAATATCACATGTAAACCATAGTTGTTGTCCTCTATGCTTGACTTAGTGGATGAAGTAATATCACATGTAGACCATAGTTGTTGTCCTCTATGCTTCACTTAGTGGATAAAGTAATATCACATGTAGACCAGAGTTGTTGTCCTCTATGCTTCACTTAGTGGATGAAGTAATATCACATGTAGACCAGAGTTGTTCTCCTCTATGCTTGACTTAGTGGATGAAGTAATATCACATGTAAACCAGAGTTGTTCTCCTCTATGCTTGACTTAGTGGATGAAGTAATATCACATGTAGACCAGAGTTGTTGTCCTCTATGCTTGACTTAGTGGATAAAGTAATATCACATGCAAACTGGAGTTGTTATCCTCTATGCTTGACTTAGTGGATGAAGTAATATCACATGTAGACCATAGTTGTTGTCCTCTATGCTTGACTTAGTGGATAAAGTAATATTACATGTAAACCAGAGTTGTTGTCCTCTATCCTTGGCTTTGTGGATAAAGTAATATCACATGTAGACCAGAGTTGTTGTCCTCTGTGCTTGACTTAGTGGATGAAGTAATATCACATGTAGACCAGAGTTGTTGTCCTCTATGCTTGACTTAGTGGATGAAGTAATATCACATGTAAACCAGAGTTGTTCTCCTCTGTGCTTGACTTAGTGGATGAAGTAATATCACATGTAAGCCGGAGTTGTTGTCCTCTATGCTTGACTTAGTGGATGAAGTAATATCACATGCAAACCAGAGTTGTTCTCCTCTGTGCTTGACTTAGTGGATGAAGTAATATCACATGTAAACCGGAGTCATTGTCCTCTATTCTTGACTTAGTGGATGAAGTAATATCACATGTAGACCAGAGTTGTTGTCCTCTATGCTTGACTTAGTGGATGAAGTAATATCACATGTAGACCAGAGTTGTTGTCCTCTATGCTTGACTTAGTGGATGAAGTAATATCACATGTAGACCAGAGTTGTTGTCCTCTATGCTTGACTTAGTGGATAAAGTAATATCACATGTAGACCAGAGTTGTTGTCCTCTATGCTTGACTTAGTGGATAAAGTAATATCACATGTAGACCAGAGTTGTTGTCCTCTATCCTTGACTTAGTGGATAAAGTAATATCACATGTAAACCATAGTTGTTGTCCTCTATCCGTGACTTAGTGGATAAAGTAATATCACATGTAAACCATAGTTGTTGTCCTCTATGCTTGACTTAGTGGATGAAGTAATATCACATGTAGACCATAGTTGTTGTCCTCTATGCTTCACTTAGTGGATAAAGTAATATCACATGTAGACCAGAGTTGTTGTCCTCTATGCTTCACTTAGTGGATGAAGTAATATCACATGTAGACCAGAGTTGTTCTCCTCTATGCTTGACTTAGTGGATGAAGTAATATCACATGTAAACCAGAGTTGTTCTCCTCTATGCTTGACTTAGTGGATGAAGTAATATCACATGTAGACCAGAGTTGTTGTCCTCTATGCTTGACTTAGTGGATGAAGTAATATCACATGTAGAGCAGAGTTGTTGTCCTCTATGCTTGACTTAGTGGATAAAGTAATATCACATGCAAACTGGAGTTGTTATCCTCTATGCTTGACTTAGTGGATGAAGTAATATCACATGTAAACTGGAGTTATTGTCCTCTGTGCTTGACTCAGTGGATGAAGTAATATCACATGTAGACCAGAGTTGTTCTCCTCTATGCTTGACTTAGTGGATGAAGTAATATCACATGTATACCAGAGTTTTTGTCCTCTATGCTTGAATTAGTGGATGAAGTAATATCACATGTAGACCAGAGTTGTTCTCCTCTATGCTTGACTTAGTGGATAAAGTAATATCACATGTAGACCAGAGTTGTTGTCCTCTATGCTTGACTTAGTGGATGAAGTAATATCACATGTAGACCAGAGTTGTTCTCCTCTGTGCTTGACTTAGTGGATAAAGTAATATCACATGCAAACTGGAGTTGTTATCCTCTATGCTTGACTTAGTGGATGAAGTAATATCACATGTAAACTGGAGTTATTGTCCTCTGTGCTTGACTCAGTGGATGAAGTAATATCACATGTAGACCAGAGTTGTTCTCCTCTATGCTTGACTTAGTGGATGAAGTAATATCACATGTATACCAGAGTTTTTGTCCTCTATGCTTGAATTAGTGGATGAAGTAATATCACATGTAGACCAGAGTTGTTCTCCTCTATGCTTGACTTAGTGGATGAAGTAATATCACATGTAGACCAGAGTTGTTCTCCTCTATGCTTGACTTAGTGGATAAAGTAATATCACATGTAGACCAGAGTTGTTGTCCTCTATGCTTGACTTAGTGGATGAAGTAATATCACATGTAGACCAGAGTTGTTCTCCTCTATGCTTGACTTAGTGGATAAATAATATCACATGTAAACCAGAGTTGTTCTCCTCTATGCTTGACTTAGTGGATGAAGTAATATCACATGTAGACCAGAGTTGTTCTCTTCTATGCTTGACTTAGTGGATAAAGTAATATCACATGTAAACCAGAGTTATTGTCCTCTGTGCTTGACTTAGTGGATAAAGTAATATCACATGTAGACCATAGTTGTTGTCCTCTATGCTTGACTTAGTGGATGAAGTAATATCACATGTAGACCAGAGTTGTTCTCTTCTATGCTTGACTTAGTGGATAAAGTAATATCACATGTAAACCAGAGTTGTTTTCCTCTGTGCTTGACTTAGTGGATAAAGTAATATCACATGTAAACCAGAGTTGTTGTCCTCTATGCTTGACTTAGTGGATAAAGTAATATCACATGTAAACCAGAGTTGTTGTCCTCTGTCCTTGACTTAGTGGATAAAGTAATATCACATGTAGACCAGAGTTGTTCTCCTCTGTGCTTGACTTAGTGGATGAAGTAATATCACATGTAAACCAGAGTTGTTCTCCTCTGTGCTTGACTTAGTGGATGAAGTAATATCACATGTAAACCAGAGTTGTTGTCCTCTGTGCTTGACTTAGTGGATGAAGTAATATCACATGTAGACCAGAGTTGTTCTCCTCTATGCTTGACTTAGTGGATAAAGTAATATCACATGTAGACCAGAGTTGTTGTCCTCTATGCTTGACTTAGTGGATAAAGTAATATCACATGTAGACCAGAGTTGTTGTCCTCTATGCTTGACTTAGTGGATAAAATAATATCACATGTAGACCAGAGTTGTTGTCCTCTTTCCTTGACTTAGTGGATAAAGTAATATCACATGTAGACCAGAGTTGTTCTCCTCTGTGCTTGACTTAGTGGATGAAGTAATATCACATGTAAACCAGAGTTGTTCTCCTCTGTGCTTGACTTAGTGGATGAAGTAATATCACATGTAAACCAGAGTTGTTGTCCTCTGTGCTTGACTTAGTGGATAAAGTAATATCACATGTAGACCAGAGTTGTTGTCCTCTATGCTTGACTTAGTGGATAAAATAATATCACATGTAGACCAGAGTTGTTGTCCTCTATGCTTGACTTAGTGGATAAAATAATATCACATGTAGACCAGAGTTGTTGTCCTCTTTCCTTGACTTAGTGGATAAAGTAATATCACATGTAGACCAGAGCCGTTCTCCTCTGTGCTTGACTTAGTGGATCAAGTAATATAACTTGTAGACCAGAGTTGGGATGTGTGTTGTTAGGTAACTCAGAATATTGTAAATAATGAAAGCACTGTCTCCCTGGGTGGCCTTTTTTTGTTTCATCATTAGAAAACTTCCCTGGGGTGAACAGCGCTCTTGGCACATCTCGCGTGCTAGCTTCAAGTGTGGGTGGGACCCCCCGGAGAGACAGCACGTGCTCTGGCAGTGTATCATTTCCCTGCTAGCTTGGTGCTTTTACTGCTCCATTTTCATTGGCTGCCCAGCTGTCCGACCAGAAGGATGCGGGCAGCGGTATGACAGTTTAGGCAATCTGTCCTCTTCACTTCCTGTTGCTCCTCACTTCCTCTTCCCCCAGTGACTTTCTTTCACTGAAAAATGACCTTCTATTTGCAGTCCCCACTGTTCAATGAATGAATGAGTTTTACTTCAATTCCAAATACACACTCATCAGTCACACGCTCCAGAGAGCTACCCCCCCGCCCACACACATACACACACACACTCCACCCGTCCAGTTTCCAATTTGCCAGGCAGCTTTAATGTTTGCTTCATTCCTTTGTTCATTCCTGCCCTCATTTAACCCCCCCCCCGCCCACACACACACACACACACACTTAAAATCGGTGAGTGTTTGTGCAGAAAAGGTTCAACTCCGCATCCGTGCCTCAGTTACGTATGATAAGGAAGTGGTTCTGAAATGGAGAGTCACCTCTCAGTACCTCTGTCACCCTTCAGAGAGGTGACGCTGGCGAGTCTCATCTCTGACAGAGCAAGTGGATTGACTTTCAGTCTTCAGTACTTCAGTGGATTCAACTTAAATGCTTCTTTCCCTTCAAATATGCACGACAGGTCAAAGCCAAATAATGGCCTTTTGTGCAAATATGCCCATCTGATTTTTTTTTTTAAATGTGGCCTGGTGCCAGGTTTAAGTACCGGCCTCGTCCACATCAGTTAGTATCATGTGGACTCAGGCCTGATCACAGCATCCTGGCTCTGAATCAGGTTCAGAAATGTTGCTGCACTTATTGCTGTAATCTCTCTTCTCTTAACCCTAAATTTCCTCTCATAAGGACTAAAGTTGCAAAAACATCTTGAAACGAGAGTTAAGAGGATTAAAATATCAAGTTTAAACAGGCTAAATCAGGCCCACAACAAACTCACACCATCATACTGGGAGAAGTCTCCATATCACATTTGATTTTCTTTTAGTCTTCTGTAGCACATTTTAACATTACACAGTAAAACAAAGACATTTAATTTCCCTTAGTCTGCTTTACTCACTGTTTGGTGAGTAATGGTGTTGTACATTTAGGCTGCTTGAATTCAAGACACCCAAATCCATCATCTGAGTGGGACATCATTTTAAGTCAAGTCCTCAGGTCAGCTCAAACACTAAGTCAACATCTTTCCTTCGACGCTGCAATAGCCCGAACCTTATAGAAAATGATGTGTGTTGAACCTTATAGAAAATGATGTGTGATGGACCTCATAGAAAATGATTTGTGATGGACCTCATAGAAAATGATGTGTGATAGACCTTATAGAAAATGATGTGTGTTGAACCTTATAGAAAATGATGTGTGAATGGACCTTATAGAAAATGATGTGGGATGAACCTTATAGAAAATGATGTGTGATGGACCTCATAGAAAATGATGTGTGATGGACCTTATAGAAAATGATGTGTGATGAAACTTATAGAAAATGATGTGTGATGGACCTTATAGAAAATGATGTGTGTTGAACCTTATAGAAAATGATGTGTGATGGACCTCATAGAAAATGATGTGTGATGAACCTTATAGAAAATGATGTGTGATGGACCTCATAGAAAATGATGTGTGATGAACCTTATAGAAAATGATGTGTGTTGAACCTCATAGAAAATGATGTGTGATGGACCTCATAGAAAATTATGTGTGATGGACCTTATAGAAAATGATGTGTGTTGAACCTCATAGAAAATTATGTGTGATGGACCTTATAGAAAATGATGTGTGATGGACCTTATAGAAAATGATGTGTGACTGGAACTTGCTAAGTTATTACTTGAAACCTGCAGGTAAAAGTCAGGTGTATGGAGATTACAACCTCTTTGATGGCCAATTTAAGCATTCACATATCTCCACAAGTCACACACACACACACACACACACACACACACACACACACACACACACACACACACACACACACACACACAAAGCCATGCACATGTACTATGTTTGTCTAAGGAGGCCAGAGTGCAGGGCCGCCTTTAGTAGAGTGCATCAAGCCAGTTATATTTGGCACGTTGCTCAAATGCCTTTTAGCATTTTCCAGTTTCTGGCCAATGGATGGAGTAGACGTACTTGTCAATGCTGGGACTCAAACTCACGTTTTTGTGGTTTCAACCTCTTGGCTGTTCAGCCATCCATGAAGTGATTGAATACTCTTCCCATCTCCCTCTCAAAACTACTGTTGAAGTGTCATTTAGCAAGGCATTCTATCCTTAACTGCTCTAGTACTGCTTATATTAGAATAAGATTGTCAGAGTACTGGGTGTTAAAGAGTCAATTGTGCACCAGAGTTGGACGTCATCAGAAGATAGCCAGTTAACTTACGCTTAAATGTTGGCTTTGGTTACAAGGGTTGGCAGGTATACCAGAAAATACATCATGTAAATCGACCATTGTTTGGTGGTAACTTTTTCTCCTTGTGTGTCTTTGGGTTTAAATCATAGAAAGTAACCGGTGAGGTTTGGAATTCACTAATACTGTTGCCCTCCCTCAACCTCCAGCTACCACCCCACACCGTTAACTAACCAGTTCTGGCACAACTTGCGTGGTTAAATAACAATTTATTCAAAAGAAAAGACAGGAAGAAAAAAGCTCTAAGAATTTCTAGAATCAAACAGCAAAATTTATATGTCACTTGTGGTGGAAATTTAATTTCAGGCCAGCCTTATTACGTATATTATAAAACCTCCCTAACACTTAGAATGATGTAATCTGTTTTTTTTGGCTGGACCGAACCAGTGGGCCAGTCCTTCAAACACAAATATCCCTGAGCAACCATGTTTTGAGTGACTGACTAAGTGATCATATTTAGAGTGACTAACTGAGTGATCCATCACGTTTACTGGATCAGGTGACCAACGACATCACTTAAGTTACACGATTGGTCGGCCAAACAACGACATCACTGGTAAACATGGAAGCGGGTGTTTCCCTGATGGCTGTTGCTCTTTCAAAATGAATCGGCACTGCAGTTCCAGCTCATTCCAAATTTATCGCATGCTCTACTACTACTACTACTACTTTCAGCTGCTCCCGTTAGGGGGCGCCACAGCGGATCATCCGTTTCCATCTCTTCCTGTCCTCTACATCTTCCTCTGTCACACCAGCCACCTGCATGTCCTCCCTCACCACATCCATAAACCTCCTCTGTGGCCTTCCTCTTCTCCTCTTCCCTGGCAGCTCCATATTCAGCATCCTTCTCCCAGTATACCCAGCATCTCTCCTCCACACATGTCCAAACCCAGAGTGGCCCAGTGGTTAGCACTGTCGCCTCACAGCAAGAAGGTCCTGGGTTCGACCTCCGGGGTTGTCCAACCTTGGAGTCATCCTAGGTTGTCCTCTGTGTGGAGTTTTCATGTTCTCCCTGTGTCTGCGTGGTTTTTCTCTGGGTGCTCCGGTTTCCCCCACCATCAAAAAGACATGCATATTAGGCTTGATGCTCGTGTCTATGCTCCCTGACCGAGGCATGGCAAGATGAACTGGAATTGATCCCCGGGCGCTGCACCGTGGCTGCCCACTGCTCCTAGCTACACAGCTAGGATGGGTTAAATGCAGAGAAAGAATTGCCCCACAGGGATTGATAAAAAAAAAAAGTAGTAAAATCATCTCAATCTTGTCTCTCTTGCTTTGTCTCCAAACCGTCCAACCTGAGCTGTCCCTCTAATATACTCGTTCCTATTCCTGTCCTTCTTCATCACTCCCAGTGAAAATCTTATCATCTTCAACTCTGCCACCTCCAGCACCTCCTCCTGTCTTTTCATCAGTGCCACTGTCTCCAAACCATATAACATAGCTGGTCTCACTACCATCTTGTAAACTTTCTCTGCCTGATCTCGTCCGTCAACCTGTCCATCACCATTGCAAACAAGAAAGGGCTCAGAGCCGATCCTTGATGTAATCTCACCTCCACCTTGAACCCATCTGTCATTCCAACCACACACCTCACCAATGTTACATCTCCCTCATACGTATCCTGCACCACTCCTACATACTTCTCTGCTACTCCCGACTTCCTCATACAACACCACACCTCCTCTCTCGGCACCCTGTCATGTGCTTTCTCTAAATCCACAAAGACACAATGTACCTCCTTCTGGCCTTCTCTATACTTCTCCATCAACATTCTCAAAGCAAACATCACATCTGTGGTGCTCTTTCATGGCATGAAACCATACTGCTGCTGCTGATCATCACCTCTCCTCCTCTTAACCTAGCTTCTATTACTCTTTCCCATATCTTCATGCTGTGGCTGATCAACTTTATACCTCTGTAGTTGTTACAGTTCTGCACATCACCCTTGTGCTTGAAAATCAGTACCAGTATGCTTCTTCAAAGAAGGTTGAATCAGTTCATTTGGACACAACGTTTATTGCGAGAAGCGTTTCATCAGCATCTAAGTGACCTCTTCAGTCGCAACTCACTGCAGGTATCCCTACCCTTATAAACAGTACAGTGGCATAACGACCGAAACCGATGACCAGTTTCATATGGCGTTTCAATGGCCATGTGTACTGTTCACAGAAGATTGGGGAGTAGTTGCAATCACAGCATTGTAAGATGGTGACAGATGTACTCTTAGGCCCTCCCCTCTGTTCAGGAATGGTCGTTCCCTCTTCACATAGATGGCGTCTTTGACTCCCTGTTCAAACCAGCGTTCCTCCTTATCAGGATGTGCACATCCTCATCCTGTGGAGTCCTGGCCTGATGTGTTAGCTCTCCTGTGTTGTGCCATCCTCTTGGCCAGCATCTGTTTGGATTCCCTGATGTACAAGTCACAACAATCCTCTTAGGGGTTGTAAGAGTACATCTGTTGCCATTTTTTAATACTGTGATTACAACTTATTCCCAATCCTCTCTGAATAGTATACATGGCCATATTAACTGTAATTAATGGTCATGGCAATTTGCATATGATCGTTGTTTTCGGTCATTATGCCACTGTATTGTTAATAAGGATGCAGATACCTGCAGTCAATTGAGACTGAAGAGGTCACTTAGATGACGATGAAACGTTTCTCTCAATAAATGTTGTGTCCTGATGAACTGATTCAACTTTCTAATTTCCTTACCTGGATTATTGAACATGCATAAAGGAACCTGTCTACCAGGGAGGCCCAGTGGTTAGTGCTGTTGCCTCACAGCAAGAAGGTCCTGGGTTCGAACCCCAGGCCATCCCAGGTCCTTTCTGTGTGGAGTTTGCATGTTCTCCCTGTGTCTGTGTGGGTTTGCTCTGGGTGCTCCAGTTTCCCCCCACCACCAAAAAGACATGCATGTTAGGGTTAATACTCCTGCCTGTGCCCCTGAGCAAGGCAATGGAAAGAAGAACTGGAGTTGGTCCCCGGGCACTGCAGCTGCCCACTGCTCCTATACAATAGGCTGGTTACATGCAGAAAACACATTCATTGTAACCAAAACAACTGTACAATGACTATAATAAAGTGGGTGGGTTTCTTTCTACTTTGCCACATGGATAATTGCACTCAGGTGCAAAACAAGGGTGAATTGCACTCGGCTGCAAAACTGTATGGGCGTGTTTGCACTGTAATATCATTCGCACAATATCTTTTGTGAATTGCACCTTGAGATGGGGCAGATAGCGGTTGCAAGTGTGCAATGCACAATGCGCAATTCATGGTGCTATCAGCGGCCATAATCTGTTCTTTGTGAATTCGCCTGTGAATACAGAGTCAGTCATAAAAACATGAGCGGTATCCGCAGATAGAAACAGATGGAGGAGGTGGAGACTTAACGGATAATTACAGTAGGTTTCCTTACAGTTTTAAGAGTGACGCCACCTGGGTTCCTTTCCAGGTTGTTCAAATGGAAACCGCCACTCAGCCGTTAGCAAAAAGCAGTGACGTGGGTTAGCACTGAATCTTGACCCCCACCCACTCACCCCCCCCGCGCACACACACACACACACACACACACACACACACACACACACAGAGTTCTCTGACAGTGTAAGCATAGAGACTGGTGAAAGTGTTAAGAGAGTGCAGAAACCTACATCAGGTCACAAGAAAAAAAGTTTTTAGAAGGGCTTGGGAAAATAGCATTTTCATGCTAAAATGTAAGTACTCCGACCAAAATTTGAATTTTTGGATTTGAATACATATGGAAATCTACTGGGAAGCCACAGAGAGATACAAACACCTTAAAAACACACAAGAAATGGACCTCCCCTTTAAATTAGATTCTCTTGCAAATCAAACATCACAAGATATGAGTGGAAAGTGTTGTTCTTGCAACTGCATTTATAGCTTCTTTTTTTCTTCTTCTTCTTTTTACTGGAACGTAGCTTAACCATGTCATGTGATATGCTATTTCAGTAAACTTTAACAACAAATATTACTGGGACCACTACAGAAAATTGCAGAGGAACATTTAATATCTAGGAATTCACATTGTAGACATTACCACTGACTATCCCTGTACCACACTTGCCACAGTTTGGAAGATTGCCCTACACGGTCCAGCCCTACACAGTCCAGCCCTACACAGTCCATCCCTACACAGTCCAGCCCTACACAGTCCAGCCCTACACAGTCCAGCCCTACACAGTCCAGCCCTACACAGTCCAGCCCTACACAGTCCATCCCTACACAGTCCAGCCATATATGAGGTTTTGGCCTAGTCTTGTTTTTTAAGTTCTACTGTCTTCTCTTTCTCTTAGGTTCCCAAAGCTGGAGAGAACTTCATCCGTCTGTGTAAAAAAGGCTACTATGATGGGACTGTCTTCCACAGGTCCATTCGAAACTTCATGGTGAGGATACGAGCGAGTTCAGCTCACTAATTTTCCTGATGTCCCTCACCCATGTGGCAAGGCTGCTGCATGGTTAGAGACCCATTATGTAGGCTGAAATCACAGATTTTGATTTCACACAAAAGCAGTGTGTCCTTTTGCAGCATCCCAAACTCTCAGTGACCACGATCAGTCACTGTGGCTGATCATGATCAGCCACAGTGACTGAGAGCACTAGCCAAAGACCCTGAAAGGAAAACAGTCCATAATGAATCTGTTCTGTTGGAAGAGCCATTCCATGTTAAATACCAAGTCGCCTGCTATGACCAGTAGAGGGCATAGCTTCAGTGTTTACTGCTCTAGGTATGAAGGCAAATAAAGTTTGTGATTCTTCACCAGCTTTTTCTTTAAGTCAGACCTCATAACCCAGGCTGAGAATTTACACTGGCAGCGTCTGATCGTAAACTACCCGTTTGTATTGTGAAGCTGCCGCTCCCATTGTGTACATGGCCCTGGGTGGACTTGCCAGGACTCGGGGGAAACTTAACATTTGCTTCCTGGTTCTATTGTTTTCATACGTTTTTGCGAAAGCTGCAAAATGTTAAATATGAGGCCACTGTACCGCTTGCCCCTTCAGCCTGTCAAAGCCTGAAAGGAGAGGACGGTGACCTTTTGAGAGAACGACTTCTCAGCCAAAAGCCCTTTTAAACGTAGACAAACAGGGGCCCCTCAGTTCCCTTAAAGCGGTTTATCAGGACCTTGTGAAAGTGAGAGATGGATTTTTGCTTCTAAGAAGTGGACATCTTTACTGTGAAATCCTCTGGAGAGGCCCAACATTACCCAGGGCTGTTTGCGGTTGATATTATCAGTGATGGGCGCACGTGTTTTACACGTGTGCTCTGCCAAGGTAATGAGACTCTCAAAACGCTTATTGTAAACTCCAAAAATATGTGGTCTCCAACTTTCACAGGATCTAGAGGCAGTCTATGGCTTGTTAAATTTCTCACTCCCTCTGGAGAAAAATGTCTCATAAAAAGGCTTCTCTCAAATAAAAAGACTAGAAGTCTAGAATGAGAAGGCATTAGAGCGTCGGCTTAATACGACTTGCAGGTAAATTAAATGTGAAGAGGATGTCTGAACAGGAGCCAAATGTTTGTAGCGCTGATTTGGCAGCTGATGAGACCAGCGAGACAGGTGGCAGTTAACGTCTGTCCAGCTGCTTTCACAGTCAGAGCCATAACCTCGGCTAAAGGAAAAGCTTATGGGCAAAGTTAGATTTTAGGGTGCAGGGTGATGAAGCGAGAAAGGAAACTTATGTTCGCTTAAAGAGAAGTCTCCCCTGTCCAAGTCCCTGTGTCGGTAAACTCCGCCCTACCCAAGTGTCCTTAAGCAAGAAGCTGAATCCCTACCACAGCCTTGGCATGAGATAGTTTCATGTTCTTAATATGAATAACAGTGATAGTATTACAATACTTGTTATGACTAGTCAAAGTACAGGGGCGTCCGGGTGGCGTGGTGGTCTGTTCTGTTGCCTACCAACACGGGGATCACCAGTTCGAATCCCCGTGTTACCTCCGGCTTGGTCGGGCGTCCCTACAGACACAATTGGCCGCGTTTGCAGGCGGGAAGCCGGATGTGGGTATGTGTCCTGGTCGCTGCACTAGCGCCTCCTCTGGTCGGTCGGGGCGCCTGTTCGGGGGGGGCAGCTGGGGGAATAGCGTGATCCTCCCACTTACTAAATCCCCTGGTGAAACTCCTCACTGTCAGGTGAAAAGAAGCGGCTGGTGACCCCACATGTATGGGAGGAGGCATGTGGTAGTCTGCAGCCCTCCCCGGATCAGCAGAGAGGGTGGAGCAGAGACCGGGATGGCTCGGAAGAGTGGGGTAATTGGCCGGATACAATTGGGGAGAAAAAGGGGCAGGGGGGAGAGTAGTCAAAGGAAGAAAGATTGAGTTGTGACTTATGGATTCATCTTGGGAATGCTAACTAACCTGGATGGCGGCTTGCAGGAGCCATAAGCACAATACAAAATGTATGAGGGTTATATTCCCCATCCCAGAGGCTACCTTTATTTTCTTATTTCTAGACAAATTTAAAATTCAAGCAAAAGGCTCAGTGGTGCATGTCTCTTCTGTTGATGAAGTTTTCATGCATGTTTTGATTATGAGTTTAGCTGAACAAATGACACAGTCTGAAAAATGTATAAAGGAATAATTGGCTGAATTTGGAGGGGATAAAAGCATCAGTATTTACAATAATAGTCTGTCATGGAACATTTAGAGAACAGCGCTGGTTACAAGGGACACGCCACCAGGTTGGAGAACTGATAACAAGCAATATTTAAATATTATCACCAAATATTATAAATATCATCACCAAATATTATAAATATCACAAACTTGATATTAATGATGTCATCTGAGCACCATACCACAAAGACAAAAGGCATTTAGTTGCTATTACTACTGTATTTAGTTGTTATTACTACTCTATTTAGTTGTTATTACTATTGTATGTAGTTGTTATTACTACTCTATTTGTTGTTATTACTATTGTATTGAGTTACTACTCTATTGACTTGTTATTACTGTTGTATTTAGTTGTTATTATATTGAGTTGGCGGCACGGTGGCGCAGTGGTTAACGTGGTTGCCTCACAGCAAGAAGGTCCTGGGTTCAAGCCCCGGGGTAGTCCAACCTGGGTGGGTCGTCCCGGGTCGTCCTCTGTGTGGAGTTTGCATGTTCTCCCCATGTCTATGTGGGTTTCCTCCGGGGGCTCCGGTTTCCTCCCACAGTCCAAAGACATGTAGGTCAGGTGAATTGGCGGTGCTAAATTGTTCCCTAGGAACGAATGTGTGTGTGTGTGTGTGTGTGTGTGTGTGTGTGTGTGAGAGAGAGAGAGAGAGAGAGAGAGAGAGAGAGAGAGAGTGTGTGAGTGTGAGTGAGAGAGAGAGAGAGAGAGAGTGTGTGAGTGTGAGTGAGAGAGAGAGAGAGAGAGAGAGAGTGTGTGAGTGTGAGTGAGAGAGAGAGAGAGAGAGAGAGAGAGAGAGTGTGAGTGTGAGAGAGAGTGAGAGAGAGAGAGAGTGTGTGAGTGTGAGAGAGAGTGAGAGAGAGAGAGAGAGAGTGTGTGAGTGTGAGAGAGAGTGAGAGAGAGAGAGAGTGTGTGAGTGTGAGTGAGTGAGAGAGAGAGAGAGAGTGTGCGAGCGAGCGAGCGCCCTGTGATGGCCTGGCGGCCTGTCCAGGGTGTCTCCCCACCTGCCACCCAATGACTGCTGGAGTAGGCTCCAGCATTCCTGTGACCCTGAGCGCAGGATAAGCGGTTAAGACCATGGATGGAATATATTGAGTTGTTATTACTACTCTATTGAGTTGTTATTAGTTCTGTATTTAGCTATTACTTCTGTATTTAGTTACTATTCTATTGGTTGTTATTACTACTCTATTTAGTTGTTATTACTACTCTATTGAGTTGTTATTACGTCTCTATTGAGTTGTTATTACTACTCTGTTGAGTTGTTATTACTACTCTAAGCATTCAGGGACAGGCCTGTAACAGCATCAGGCACACCACCATGTTAGAGGACTGATAAGGGGGAAATATTAGAATACAAGTTGCTTTATGCTCCACCTTGATTGCCCTTGCTGTCATGTAACTGAATACTGCACAGTAAGGCAAGGTGGCATTTATTCTTGTCATCACGTTCTCCTGACAGTCTGTAAACACCGGTCAGTAAGTCGGAACACATGATACAAAATGCAATATGATTGTCTTTTTATTAATGTTGTGCTTTTTCTCCAATACCAGATTCAAGGAGGAGACCCCACCGGCACCGGTACAGGTAAGATGAGACCTGCGCTAAAACCACTAAACCGTAATCCTCCCCAACTTTTTACATTATGTAACGCAGCGTCGCTGAAATATTAATAGTTCCTTTTTTTTCCTCCTGGTCTTGTGTCAATAGCACTTTCAGCTCAGGACACAAGTGAGGAGCAGTACTAAATTTATTCAGCATAGGCACAAGGGAACACTCAAGAGAAACACACACACACACACACACACACACAGGGCAACAAGCTGTAAATGGTAGAGAACTGAACTGACGACTCTACAAAATAAAAAAGCAGTAGAGTTCATTCAAACAGACAGACGGACTTGTTTTGGAGAAATGAGGCTGTAACGCATGCACCACTGCTCCGGTCTGTAACGCATGCACCACTGCTCCGGTCTGTAACACATGCACCGCTGCTCCGGTCTGTAACACATGCACCATTCATCCGGTCTGTAACACATGCACCACTGCTCCGGTCTGTAACACATGCACCACTGCTCCGGTCTGTAACGCATGCACCACTGCTCCGGTCTGTAACACATGCACCATTCATCCGGTCTGTAACACATGCACCACTGCTCCGGTCTGTAACACATGCACCACTGCTCCGGTCTGTAACACATGCACCACTGCTCCGGTCTGTAACACATGCACCACTGCTCCGGTCTGTAACACATGCACCACTGCTCCGGTCTGTAACGCATGCACCACTGCTCCGGTCTGTAACACATGCACCACTGCTCCAGTCTGTAACGCATGCACCACTGCTCCGGTCTGTAACGCATGCACCACTGCTCCGGTCTGTAACGCATGCACCACTGCTCCGGTCTGTAACACATGCACCATTCATCCGGTCTGTAACACATGCACCATTCATCCGGTCTGTAACACATGCACCACTGCTCCGGTCTGTAACACATGCACCACTGCTCCGGTCTGTAACACATGCACCATTCATCCGGTCTGTAACACATGCACCACTGCTCCGGTCTGTAACACATGCACCACTGTTCCGGTCTGTAACACATGCACCACTGCTCCGGTCTGTAACGCATGCACCACTGCTCCGGTCTGTAACACATGCACCACTGCTCCGGTCTGTAACACATGCACCACTGCTCCAGTCTGTAACGCATGCACCACTGCTCCGGTCTGTAACACATGCACCATTCATCCGGTCTGTAACACATGCACCACTGCTCCGGTCTGTAACGCATGCACCACTGCTCCGGTCTGTAACGCATGCACCACTGCTCCGGTCTGTAACACATGCACCACTGCTCCGGTCTGTAACACATGCACCACTGCTCCGGTCTGTAACACATGCACCATTCATCCGGTCTGTAACACATGCACCACTGCTCCAATCTGTAATGCATGCACCACTGCTCCGGTCTGTAACACATGCACCACTGCTCCGGTCTGTAACACATGCACCATTCATCCGGTCTGTAACACATGCACCACTGCTTCGGTCTGTAACACATGCACCACTGCTCCGGTCTGTAACACATGCACCACTGCTCCGGTCTGTAACACATGCACCATTCATCCAGTCTGTAACGCATGCACCACTGCTCCGGTCAGTAACACATGCACCACTGCTCCGGTCTGTAACACATGCACCATTCATCCGGTCTGTAACACATGCACCACTGCTCCGGTCTGTAACACATGCCCCATTCATCCGGTCTGTAACACATGCACCACTGCTCCGGTCAGTAACACATGCACCACTGCTCCGGTCTGTAACACATGCACCATTCATCCGGTCTGTAACACATGCACCATTCATCCGGTCTGTAACACATGCACCACTGCTCCGGTCTGTAACGCATGCACCACTGCTCCGGTCTGTAACACATGCACCATTCATCCGGTCTGTAACACATGCACCACTGCTCCAATCTGTAATGCATGCACCACTGCTCCGGTCTGTAACACATGCACCATTCATCCGGTCTGTAACGCATGCACCACTGCTCCGGTCTGTAACACATGCACCACTGCTCCGGTCTGTAACACATGCACCACTGCTCCGGTCTGTAACGCATGCACCACTGCTCCGGTCTGTAACACATGCACCATTCATCCGGTCTGTAACGCATGTACCACTGCTCCGGTCTGTAACGCATGCACCACTGCTCCGGTCTGTAACACATGCACCACTGCTCCGGTCAGTAACACATGCACCACTGCTCCGGTCTGTAACACATGCACCATTCATCCGGTCTGTAACACATGCACCACTGCTCCGGTCTGTAACGCATGCACCACTGCTCCGGTCTGTAACACATGCACCATTCATCCAGTCTGTAACACATGCACCACTGCTCCGGTCTGTAACACATGCACCATTCATCCGGTCTGTAACACATGCACCACTTCTCCGGTCTGTAACACATGCACCACTGCTCCGGTCTGTAACACATGCACCACTGCTCCGGTCTGTAACACATGCACCACTGCTCCGGTCTGTAACACATGCACCATTCATCCGGTCTGTAACACATGCACCACTGCTCCGGTCTGTAACACATGCACCACTGCTCCGGTCTGTAACACATGCACCACTGGTCCGGTCTGTAACACATGCACCACTGCTCCGGTCTGTAACACATGCACCACTGCTCCGGTCTGTAACACATGCACCATTCATCCAGTCTGTAACGCATGCACCACTGCTCCGGTCAGTAACACATGCACCACTGCTCCGGTCTGTAACACATGCACCATTCATCCGGTCTGTAACACATGCACCACTGCTCCGGTCTGTAACACATGCACCACTGCTCCGGTCTGTAACACATGCACCACTGCTCCTGTCTGTAACACATGCACCATTCATCCGGTCTGTAACACATGCACCACTGCTCCGGTCTGTAACACATGCACCACTGCTCCGTTCTGTAACACATGCACCACTGCTCCTGTCTGTAACACATGCACCATTCATCCGGTCTGTAACACATGCACCATTCATCCGGTCTGTAACACATGCACCACTGCTCCGGTCTGTAACGCATGCACCACTGCTCCGGTCTGTAACACATGCACCATTCATCCGGTCTGTAACACATGCACCACTGCTCCAATCTGTAATGCATGCACCACTGCTCCGGTCTGTAACACATGCACCACTGCTCCGGTCTGTAACACATGCACCATTCATCCGGTCTGTAACACATGCACCACTGCTCCGGTCTGTAACACATGCACCACTGCTCCGGTCTGTAACACATGCACCACTGCTCCGGTCTGTAACACATGCACCATTCATCCGGTCTGTAACACATGCACCACTGCTCCGGTCAGTAACGCATGCACCACTGCTCCGGTCTGTAACACATGCACCATTGCTCCTGTCTGTAACACATGCACCATTCATCCGGTCTGTAACACATGCACCATTCATCCGGTCTGTAACACATGCACCACTGCTCCGTTCTGTAACACATGCACCATTGCTCCTGTCTGTAACACATGCACCATTCATCCGGTCTGTAACACATGCACCATTCATCCGGTCTGTAACACATGCACCATTCATCCGGTCTGTAACACATGCACCACTGCTCCGGTCTGTAACGCATGCACCACTGCTCCTGTCTGTAACACATGCACCATTCATCCGGTCTGTAACACATGCACCACTGCTCCAATCTGTAATGCATGCACCACTGCTCCGGTCTGTAACACATGCACCACTGCTCCGGTCTGTAACACATGCACCATTCATCCAGTCTGTAACGCATGCACCACTGCTCCGGTCAGTAACACATGCACCACTGCTCCGGTCTGTAACACATGCACCATTCATCCGGTCTGTAACACATGCACCACTGCTCCGGTCTGTAACACATGCACCATTCATCCGGTCTGTAACACATGCACCACTGCTCCGGTCTGTAACACATGCACCACTGCTCCGGTCTGTAACACATGCACCACTGCTCCGGTCTGTAACACATGCACCACTGCTCCAATCTGTAATGCATGCACCACTGCTCCGGTCTGTAACACATGCACCACTGCTCCGGTCTGTAACACATGCACCACTGCTCCTGTCTGTAACACATGCACCATTCATCCGGTCTGTAACGCATGCACCACTGCTCCGGTCTGTAACACATGCACCATTCATCCGGTCTGTAACACATGCACCACTGCTCCAATCTGTAATGCATGCACCACTGCTCCGGTCTGTAACACATGCACCACTGCTCCGGTCTCTAACACATGCACCATTCATCCGGTCTGTAACACATGCACCACTGCTCCGGTCTGTAACACATGTACCACTGCTCCGGTCTGTAACACATGCACCACTGCTCCGGTCTGTAACACATGCACCATTCATCCAGTCTGTAACGCATGCACCACTGCTCCGGTCAGTAACACATGCACCACTGCTCCGGTCTGTAACACATGCACCACTGCTCCGGTCAGTAACACATGCACCACTGCTCCGGTCTGTAACACATGCACCATTCATCCGGTCTGTAACACATGTACCACTGCTCCGGTCTGTAACACATGCACCATTCATCCGGTCTGTAACACATGCACCACTGCTCCGGTCAGTAACACATGCACCACTGCTCCGGTCTGTAACACATGCACCACTGCTCCGTTCTGTAACACATGCACCATTCATCCGGTCTGTAACACATGCACCATTCATCCGGTCAGTAACACATGCACCACTGCTCCGGTCTGTAACACATGCACCACTGCTCCGGTCTGTAACACATGCACCACTGCTCCTGTCTGTAACACATGCACCACTGCTCCGGTCTGTAACACATGCACCACTGCTCCGGTCTGTAACACATGCACCACTGCTCCGGTCTGTAACACATGCACCATTCATCCGGTCTGTAACACATGCACCACTGCTCCGGTCTGTAACACATGCACCACTGCTCCGGTCTGTAACACATGCACCACTGCTCCGGTCTGTAACACATGTACCACTGCTCCGGTCTGTAACACATGCACCACTGCTCCGGTCTGTAACACATGCACCACTGCTCCGGTCTGTAACACATGCACCACTGCTCCGGTCTGTAACGCATGCACCATTCATCCGGTCTGGGGAAGACCAGAAGGAACCAGCAGTATAACAAGATGGCATCCAGAGTGGAAAAGCAACAGCCGCTACTGTACCTGCCAAACTGGTAGATTCCTGGGTGTGGCCGGTGAAAGTGTTCTGCTGCTGGCACGTCACCAGACACCATCATAATGACGGCTCCATGAAAGGCTTGGCAACTAGACCAGAGGGGGAAAGCCGGCACAGGAAATCCTTAATTTTAATCAGTAATCAGTGAATATAATTCCTCCACTAGAGCATGCACGGTGATTACTTCTTTTATGATTATTATGATTATGATTATTTTGTGTACGGCCTTGATAACCAGACGGACAGTGATGTTTGAATAATGGGTGTGTCTGTCTGGTGCTTTGCAGCAGCGTTTCAACATCACTCAGCCGATCAGAACCTGAGAGCTGCTGGTGTTGTCATTCTTGTTAGAAAAAAAAAATCAATTTCCCCTGATGGGAAAAGAGAGGGTAGGCTTCAGCCTCCGTTGCCTCAGGATGTACCCAGGGGCTGTCACGTGCCTGTCCGTGGCATCTGTCCGAGCGTTCAGCACCGTTTCTTCACCGAGACAGATTTATGACGTTGTAGAAGTCCTGACTTCTGGGGCAAACTTGGCTCACTAAACAAGACTGAAAAGTGAGTGTACCCTGCACGGCTGAAAGAAAACCTACCCCCCCGTAGCAGACATTCTGGAGATGTTTGCCGTACCATTGTTTGCTTTGCATTGACCAGAGTAATGTGTGCGATTATGTGCCGTCGAAGCACTGGTTCACGGTCATGTATCCTTTGTAGTGTTCGGCACACGTGTGTGGTGGGGAGCGGGGACAGCATCATCTGGGTCTGGCTGGACTGGAGTGGACTGTGATACTCAATCTGCTTTCGTTCAGACACCTGAGTTAAATGCATGGAGATAAAACTGAAAATGATAAAATGAGATCTGTCTCTCGCATTGGTCTGCGTGATGGACACAACCGAGTTCTTTCTGACACCCAAGTGGGACTTAGACTGCTGTTGCTCCTGAAGAATGACCTTATGTCTTGACATATAACTTGTCTGACGTGGGTCAAAATATGAAGCTCTCAAGATGTTGCCAAGTGCCACTGTGGTGGGTATGTCTTTTGGAGTTAATTTTGTGTCCGAATCCCTCTCGGTTCCTCTGCAGTCTTATCTTTTTTCATCCCCGTTGCCTTCCTGTTTCATTCTGAAGTACTCGCCTGTCCTGTCGTTTTCAGTTCCTTCCCCTACTTTTGCCACCAGTCAACCCCATGTCCACCACACCTGTTCCCTATTCCTTCATTAGTCCCTCAGCATGAATACTGGTCTATCGCCACTAGCCTCGCGCCACATCGTCTTTGCACTTCGCTAAGCTCTCCAGCACTTTCTACGACCCCTATCACCTGTTCCACCCTCTGCCTGGTCCCCTGGACTCTTGTTCTCTGCCTGACCCCCCCCCCTTTTCTCCCCATTGGGTTTCTAGTCTCTACTGTGGGGTAAAAACAGTGTTTAAGAGAAGCCCTCCGGTTCTCTTAGCTAGGCGAGGTTTCCTGTGGGGGATAATGTCCAACATTAGTGCAGAGGATTTTAAGGATGATAATGTAGAAGCTTGCTTGCAGCAATGCATTCTGGTACTTGTAGATGTTGTGAGAAAGACTCGGTGAGCAGGACAACACCAGTTTCTCCGTCAGCACAGCATACAACTAGAAGAGTACAGTCAGCACAGTGCAGATCTCCACCAGGGGTATCTCCCCTTTTCTGGTGCTCGCACTTGGCGACAAACCAGTCCTTGTTGACCTTCTGGGAGGAGGGAAAACACGGAGGCACCTCCCACCTAGCTCCCCCTTCCCCAGTGCTCAGAATCAGGCGAAAACCCAGCTTAGGATTTAGTACTCAGCTGCGGTATAAAACAGGTTTTTCATAGGTTTTGAATCACTGCAACCTCAAGAGATCCTCACACACACACACAGAGGAAATGTGTGTTCCTGCCGTCATGACTTGTGTGCAGCGCCCAAGTTGGCTGAACAGGCAGTATGGCGAAAAAAGGTTTTTAATGCGCAGCGCTCAAGCTGAAACCTCCACCTGCCAGTGTGTGTGTGCCCAGCCTCTGAGGCGCACCCTCGCACGAATGCAACCACGTCTGATATGAACTTGTTCCTTTATGACGTCACATTTTTTGGATTATCAAGATTCTTTTATAAATGTTGATCGCGTCGCTCCCCATCTGAATCCACCACAGGTCTGAGTCTCGTGTGCTCGAGTGTAAATGGTTTACCCAGTTTTTTTTGTTTGTGGATTTTTCTCCCCAATTGACCTTTCGCAAAGTCCCGCCCCCCTTAGTTACTGTTGCTGTGCCCTTCAAGCATTTCAGAACTATCCAGGAAGTAGCCGGAAAACCCCGAAACATGAAGGAAGAAATCAGCGCATTCCCAGAGAAAACAAGTGGTGTATTTTGGGGTAATTCATCCTTAATATCACCCCGTGAGAGGCAGAAGGGGTACAGTACGCGATGGCGGGACACGTTCAGAATATTAACGGTAAAACTGACTAGCGTGGACTCCAGGCTGCCGGGGGGGGGGCGACTGTAATGGAGGGTGAAGCTTACCGGTCGCATCAGAGATGAGAAAGCCCACCAACTAATCCTGAAGCACACTGTGGACCAGCTGTGCTCTTGCCCTGTAGGGTAAATTACATATTCCAGCTGTTATTGGTATATTTTTAATAATCCATTGTCAACATCCCCGTATTATAGTGTTGATTTTGGTCAAGGTTCCCCATAGCGGTCTTTTATCCGGGCTTTTTCGGAGGTTCTGTATGGGCTCCTGGGGGTCGCAGGGCGGCCAGGGACATGCCCCGGGTCCGGGGGAACCACCCCATGATTTTTTTTTTTTACCTTCGGACCAGAACCGGTATTTTCAACAAAACGAGGCAAACGAGATGCCCCCGCGGGCGGATGACTTTTCCGAACGGCCGGTCCCCACCTGGAGCTCCCAGAGGGGGAGAAACGTTTAAAATTGGCCGGATATGAGGAGGTCAGACTGGCCAGAGACCCTCCCAGCCGACCCTCCCCGCGTGTCTTGATGCTCTGAGATGAAAGGTGGAACCTGGCTAACCTGTGGCTAGCATAACAAAGCTATGTTAGCGGGCTAGCTAGCATTAGCTATCATTAAATTAGGTATCTCTGGCCACAGACTAAGCTGCTACGTTCATCAGCTACATTAATAATGTTATTTTGTTAGGCAGTAACACGTTGATATGTTATTAATGGTAATAATCATTGTGTGGGTAACAGTAACAGTAATAACACGTTAGCTGTATTAGCTATCAATAATAGCTAGTAGCCAGCTTAGCTTGGAGCAGACAGGTAGGTATTGGTGTTGGTTCTGGATGGATGAAGCTGGCCATGGGGTGGGTCTGCTATACTGCCAAATCTACTGCCCACATTGTGCTTCTTGCATTCTGGGTTACGGAAGGGAAAGGAAATTACACCCCTCCAAACTGTTCACATATCTAGTATCCGGTCTGCAGATCCCATAGGCCCGCCGTTTCAGCATTTTGCTGTGTTTGAAAGCTTGACGGACCTCCCTCACATAGAAACCGTTGCTAAGGTAGGATTGGACAAGCAGCGTTCTGGGGCGGTACTTTGCGAAAGGTCAATTGTACCTGGCCAATTACCCCACTCTTCTGAGCCGTCCCGGTCTCTGCTCCACCCCCTCTGCTGACCCGGGGAGGGCTGCAGACTACCACATGCCTCCTCCCAAACATGTGGAGTCACCAGCCGCTTCTTTTCACCTAACAGTGAGGAGTTTCACCAGGGGGACGTAGCACGCGGGAGGGTCACTCTATTCCCCCCAGTTCCCCCTCCCCCACAAACAGGCGCCCCGGCCGACCAGAGGAGGCGCTAGTACAGTAACCAGGACACATACTCACATCCGACTTCCCACCTGCAAAAGGCAATGTAATAGACCGCTACGCTACCCAGACGCCCCCAACCCAGTTTTCTTGTATCCTGAAATAAAGATGGAGGTTGTTATTTATTGATTATTCTTTGTGGTTCCTCCAGTCGTCCTGGGCTCAGGTCAGCGTGAATGATTTGCTGACTTGTGAAATGGAAAATTCCAGCGCTAAGCAGTGTTATCAGAGCGTTTCTTAACTTTGTCATGTTTTGTTGTTGTTTTCCTCTTTACACCCATTTACGTATTAGGACAGAGGAGTCACAGATGTGGGTCTTTGGATGGAAGTGTGTGTTTTTTTTTCTATCCCTTTTTGTTGTGATGTGAACTTGAGATAGCTCTGGAGGATGACTTGGGAACTCAGATGAACCTCAGAAGGAAAGTAGGTCTGACTGATTCCACTTCTGCGTGCAGTTTGGTTGACTGTCTGCCAAGATTAGGACCCACAAAGTAATTACACTGTCCCCCCTCCTGTCCTGCACCCTCACGGCTCAGTCACCATCCAGTCACACCGAGCTAAAATGTCAGCCGGTTCATAAATTATGTAGAAATGTCACTGGGGGGAAGTTGAGTGCTGCACAAGGCCTCCGGTGGGGCAGACTGGCGGGGGGTTATACATTCACATGCCAGCGCAAACACATTTATTAAGTACACATACACACACCAAAATGGTGGGGGCAAAGGACAGTGAAACACACCGCAGGGTAGCGAATCTTCTCCTACCCCCGTTGGGAGCAAATAAGGTCCTGCAGTGTATATTCCTGCCTGCCAGTGATGATGATTCTTAATGATGGATTCAGTCTGAATGATGACCACAGATGAAGAGTCTCCTGCATGGCTTGCTTTCCAAGGGCCAATAAGGCATCTGTATAAATAAGCGCTTTATTAAAGTTATATATGCCTTAGGGGCAGGTTGTTTCCTTGTTGCTGTGGTTATTTGATTATATAGCAGTGTTAACTAATAAGTATAATAATAATAATATTAACTAATTGGGGCTCCTGTATTCAGATGTCACGATGAAACAATGACAGAATTACCTGAAATAAAAACCGTGTCAAATATCCAGTAATCAAGGACTTTCTGTCTGTCTGCATATCTCTCTCTCTCTGTCTCTCTCTGTCTCTCTCTCTCTGTCTGTCTGTCTGTCTGTCTGTCTGTCTCTCTCTCTCTTTCTCTGCTGTGCAGGAGGGGAATCCTTCTGGGGCAAGCCGTTTCGGGATGAGTTCAGGCCCAACCTGTCTCACACGGGTCGGGGGGTGCTCAGCATGGCCAACTCCGGTCCCAACACCAACAAGTCCCAGTTGTAAGAGTGTTTCCTCTCGTTCCAACCACTTGTAATCACTCATATCTGGTGTCCCAGCTGCACTCCTTCCTTGTGGGGATACGTAGAGTTTTGTAATCGTATTTACTCTTTTCCAGCTGACACAGGGCCGGTGCTGGTGCCAGCCCCTCAATCTAATCTTCAGCCGTTTCAAGCGTTTGTGCTGCAGAAGAGTTGGTTCTTGGCCACCAAAGTCGGCTCAATGCTGGCTCCATTCACCTGTCGGTCCAGAACCAAGAAACCCATGATGTCAGGGCTGGGCGTAATGTTGCCACTGCCTAAATCAGTGTTGCCACAATGTTGCCACAATGCCATCAACATGTCTTTGAATTTGGACACTAAAAAATAAACACGTGTCAACATGATATTTGTATATTATAAACATGATGGAATGAAGCCCAAAAATACACAAAATATACATTTATGCCCCGCTTTTCAGTCTCTTTCTTGAGAGCAAATGACTAAACGTTGTTGACAAGGTCTATTACGGCAAGCATTTTTCCACTTTTTGTTAGCAATAGCAACCAAAATGAAAGACAAAAAAAAAGAAAGAAAAAAAACAGTGATGGAATGGCGGTAAAATTTTGGCGACATTGAGTGGATGATGTCCAAATAACAAACTGGCCTTCAGACGTAGGTCTGATTGTTACCAGTGGCAGCGATCATGAATAACTGTGACCTGACCTTCATCGTGAGCAGTGAGGAAAGCTTTGAGGTTCTACGCAAAGTAAAACGACTGAAACGTAAGACAACTTTGGTTAGCTAGGCAGACAGCAGGCTGATGACCAGTTCATGCACACCAGGACTCCCGTTCCTGAGAGATTAGGGCATTATTTCAGTATTTGACATTGTTGAGAACTGGATTTCTCTAAAAACTAATTTCACCTAGATTATTTTATTAACTGAGCCTTTTATTAAGACTTGCAGCAAGAGTTTGCATGTGTACTTTACAAACAGAATGCAGTGCAGTTAACATCGTCATCTGGTGTCATAATCGCTCACCTGCCACACTGGTGGAAAGATGGGCCAGCTCATAAAAAGGTTTGCTGGTTCCCCAGCCGAGCACGAGCACCTGTCCAGCATTAGCACCAGCACTGGCACCAGCACTGGCACCAGCACCAGCTCGAGACAAATCAGTCACATCTAAAACATATCTTTATTTCCCACCTTTTCTTACGTTTTCACATTTAACAATATTTTTCTTTTTAATCCACCAAGTCCCAGGTTATTTATGTGAGTCGACCTTAATCACAGAGGCATTTTCTCCTCACCAAGACCCACTTGAATTTGGAAAATCCTTCTACTGCTCTTGATTGTTCCATTATTTGTGAAGTCAAGATAAATTAACCTCTGACACAGACATTTGAGCAATATACTGATATGTAAATAGTGTTTGTGATATGATTTGTGGTAACAAGGAGGGGTGACCCCATGTTTCTTATTCTGTTTTCTCCGTAGCTTCATCACATTCCGCTCGTGCATCTACCTTGACAGGAAGCACTCGGTGTTTGGAAGGTAAATCTTGTGCTTGGTGGTGGACTGCAGGTGGGCTGATCTAGCCATGCAGATATTGTGGCTTGATGAGGAGGTTTTGTAGATGGAAACATTTTCCTTTTTGAAGTCAGACTGAAAGTGAAACAGTATTTTGTAACATCACTCATTACTAATGCATGTTGCACTGCCCCTTCTGCTGAAAATAAGTGTAGCAGTATAAATGGTAGAATTCAGTCTGTCTGTTTTTCTCTTTTATTTAAGAGTTCCCCCTAGATCAGTATCTCTCAACCCGATATTTATGATGTCATCAGACATCATTTACATACAGCCAATCAGATCAAATCATCAAAATATGAACCCCGCCCACCCTTACTGCCAACCCATGCTTGTACTTGTCACTCAAAGGTCAGCTCATGAATATTAATGAGGACTAGAGCACTTCCTCAGTTCTTGAGACAATTGAGAATAGTTATGCATAAAAGTAAAAAACACAATATTAATCATTTAGAAATGTAAAAAATGTTGCTGAATGTTTTCTAATGTCGTACTCAAGGTTTATAGACATGAAAAGTTAAATCTGATTGCTGATTTTGGTCCAACTTTAATAAGTGGCTGGAGTGTCTCTCTGTCTCGCTCTCTCTCTATCTATCTCTCTCTCTGTCTCTGTCTCTGTCTGTCTGTCTGTCTCTCTCTCTCTCTCTCTCTCTGTCTATCTCTCTCTCTGTCTCTGTCTCGTTCTGTCTGTCTCTCTCTCTCTCTCTAGCTATCTCTCTCTCTGTCTCTGTCTCGTTCTGTCTGTCTCTCTCTCTCTCTCTAGCTATCTCTCTCTCTGTCTCTGTCTCTGTCTCCGTCTGTCTGTCTGTCTGTCTGTCTGTCTCTCTCTCTCTCTCTCTCTCTCTCTATCTATCTCTCTCTCTGTCTCTGTCTCTGTCTGTCTGTCTCTCTCTCTCTCTCTCTCTCTCTCTCTCTCTCTCTCTGTCTATCTCTCTCTCTGTCTCTGTCTGTCTGTCTCTCTCTCTCTCTCTCTCTCTCTCTCTATCTCTCTCTCTGTCTCCGTCTGTCTGTCTGTCTGTCTGTCTCTCTCTCTCTCTATCTATCTCTCTATCATCCTCACCCAGTTGAACCAGCTGTGTCATTGAGGGCATGAGGGCTATAAAAGTCACAGCCGTGCTGAGACAGAGAAACAAAGTATAGATTTGCTCAATGTCTAATCCCCCCCCCCCCGTCAGAGTTATGTGGTTGCAGCCCACCTCTTCATTTTGTTAACAAAGTCACCTCAACACCTGTAATGTCATTGTTTTAACATCCAGCTCATGTTGTGTGGGCAAGAGCAGTGAAACGTTTAGTGGGCTGCTACATCCTAACTCCTTACTTTTCCTCTGTTGCACTGGGGGGGGGGGGTATTTAAAATTTCAGACAATTGGTCATCTTTTTGCTGACATCCATGGCTGCTTCACTAAAGCTGCCATCCTAACTTTGACATCCCAGTTGCTGTCCAAGAGCATTCAGGCTGATCTCAAGTGACTAATTTTAGAGGACTGTTACAGCTGTCTTGACACTTGACAATAATCTGTTTCAACCCAAAGACAGTTGCAGTATTTTTTCCATGTATACTGTTATGCCTTCCGGTCCTTTCCATAGGACCAGTGGTGTTAGCCCCTGCAGCCTCAGGACTGTTGTGCAGGTCTGACCAGAAACTGATGTTTCTCAGAATGTGAATGGTTGGTTATAGTGAGATTCCTATCTAACTTCAACACCCAACCTGTTCAGATATCCTAGACCAGTGCCTCCCAATCTCGGGTCCCCATGAGTCTTTCAGGTGGTTAAGGGCACTAAGATGGGACAGAATATGACTAAGAATAATTTCTAAAAGATGTTCATTCTTTTTATCACCACATTTACACCTGCCAGATGGTAGAAATCGTTCCTTAACAAACACTCTATCAGAAGCGGTTCTGTGGTTTCAGGTGTCTCTGCTTGGAGGTCTTTGACATGAAGACGTCTAGAGATTCTCCTCCTAGTATGTCCATGTCTTATCATCATCTTCAAGGTTTTTGCTACTGGGGACAGGGGCACTCCTAGCGAGTGTCATAGCTCTTTTTAGCTGTGAAGTGCACTATAAAGCAGTAGTACTCAATCATATGCCGTGGAAAAATGTGTGTGTAGGTTTTTATAACAGCCCATCACTACGTCAGTTGATTTCCATAATTAGTCCACCCCATGCAGGTTGAAGTTGTGCTCATCAGTAAAGTCAGCTAGTGTGTTGTTAGGTTGGAGTTTAGATATTGCATTTAGTGAAGTGAAGTGAAGTAAAAGCAATATACCTGGCTTTACAATACAAAATGATCCTTCCCTACCAGCTCATATTTGGCACTGAACATATATTTGAGCTGTTTCTCTCATTGTGTGTTGACACCATGAGATTACTGTGCCTCTGTCAAAGACCCTAAGTATAGCTCTAAGATATACTTTCTAGAGGAGTACATTGTGGAATATATTGTAAATCCACTGGTTAATCAAGGAAGAAATACTTTGTTTATTTGGATAGGTGCAAAATCTAAATCTAAATGTATATTATTATTATTATTATTATTATTACAGTCATTTAGCCGACGCTTTTATCCAAATCGACTTGCAATAAGTGCATCATTTAACGTAGGAAATCAGGAGAACTACTAGTCATCAGAGGTCACAAGTGCATCTCCTCTCTAAACAAGTATCTAAGAGCAAAACCAGTGCTGGAGTAAAAGCGCAAGAAAGAGGTTTTTTTTTTTAAATGAGTGAATACAATAACTGCTAAGAGCAAGTAACAGGGTAGTAGTTCTTAAAGAGGTGAGTTTTCAACCTGCGGTGAAAGATGGGCAGTGACTCCCCTGTCCTGACATCAGTGGGGAGTTCATTCCACCACTGTGGGGCCAGGACAGAACAGAACCGTGACCGGGTCGATCAGCAGCAGGGGCCTCTGAGCGACGGGGCAACCAGGCGTCCCGAGGCAGCAGAGCGAAGTGGTCTGGCGGGGGTGTAGGGCTTGACCATGGCCTGGAGATAGGAAGGAGTTGTTCCTTTCACTGCCCTGTAGGCTAGCACCAGAGTCTTAAACTGGATGTGAGCAGCTACTGGGAGCCAGTGTAGGGACATGAGAAGGGGAGTTGTGTGGGAGAACTTAGGGTGGTTGAACACCAGATGAGCTGCAGCTTTGTGAACAAGCTCCAGAGGTCTGATGGCCGATGCCGGGGCGCCAGCAAGGAGGGAGTTGCCGTAGTCCAGCCGGGAGTTGACCAGAGCCTGGATGAGCACCTGTGCCATCTCACTGGTAAGGAATGGGCGAATCCTCCTGATGTTATAGAGGAAAAATCTGCAGGACCGAGCAACCGATGCAACGTTTTCAGCAAACGACAGTTGGTTGTCCAGGATCACACCCAGATTCCTCGCAGTCCAAGTTGGCGTCACCACGGTGTTGTCAATGGTGATGGCCAGGTCTCGGTGCGGGCAACCTTTCCCCGGGTGGAACATCAGCTCTGTCTTGTCCAGATTGAGCATCAGGTGGTGTGTTGCCATCCACTCCGAGATGCCAGTCAAGCACGCAGCAATGTGTGTCTCTACTTGTGTGTCAGAGCGAGGGAAGGACAAGATCGCCTGGGTTTCATCGGCATAACAATGGTAAGAGAAGTCATGCGAGCGAATAACAGAACCCAGGGATGTCGTGTACAGGGACAACAGGAGAGGACCCAGAACCGAACCCTGTGGAACGCCTGTAGTCAGTCTGCAAGGGTCTGACACAGATCCCCTCCATGTCACCTGGTAGGAGCGACCCATCAGGTAGGATACAAACATTGAGAGTGCAGAGCCTGTGACACCCAGCCCCTCGAGGGTAGAGAGGAGGAACTGGTGGTTTACTGTGTCGAACACAGCTGACAGATCCAGGAGTATCAGGACAGAGGAGAGAGAGTTTGCTCTCGCAGAGTGCAGCGATTCTGTCACTGCAAGGAGGGCCGTCTCTGTCGAGTGGCCCAGCCTGAACCCAGACTGGTTGGGGTCCAGCAGGTTGTTCTGGTGGAGGTACAAAGAAAGTTGGTTAAAGACAGCACGTTCGAAAGTTTTGGATAGAAAGGGTAGAAGGGAAACTGGTCTGTAGTTTTTGACATCAGAGGGGTTAAATGATGGTTTCTTGAGAAGGGGGGTGACTCTAGCAGTCTTGAAGGCAGATGGAAAGCATCCTGCCTGGAGGGAGGTGTTGATGAGGGGGGTTAGAAAGGGAAGGAGTTCAGGTGCTATACACTGAAGAAGAGGGGAGGGGACCGGGTCAAGGGAGCATGTGGTGGGATGACTGGATGTGATGAGGTTGAGGACCTCGTCGGGGGAGAGGGGAGCGAGGTGGGATAGAGTGGGATGTGGAGAGGTGAGGGAGGGTGCAGAGGGTGGGATACTGCAAGCAGCACTAATCGGGTGGTGAGAAAAGGAGGAGCTGATGTCGTTTACCTTCTTGTCAAAGAAGTTAGCGAAGTCATCAGGGAGAAGGGAGGAAGTAGGAGGAGGAGTCGGGGGTTGAAGAAGTCTAGAGAAGGTTTCAAAGAGTTTCTTAGGATTAGAGGCAGAGGATTGGATTTTAGTTTTAGTTTATTTATTTTATTTGTTTTACAAATTACACAGACACATGACACTAGGACCGTAACACCCATTATCAGTTTATCATTATCAGTTAAAAAAAATGTACAAGTTAAAAACAATTCCACAAGTGTAATCAAATGTTAAGATTTTTTTTTATTTCAAAGGCAGAGAATATGTCCATCAGAAACTTCTCACTGTACTCTCCTGATACCCCAAGGGCAAATTCATATCCTCACTCAAACTCCCACCCCTCAAATCCTCCCCCACTCTTGTCTGTAGAGAGGTCAAAGTTTAAGGTCAGGAACAGAACAGCCCACAGGGTGGATGCTTGCTGTCACAATGTGTGAAACCCAGCCATGATGTAGGAAGGGCCACCTCCATTCTGTGTACAACCATACTGTCATGACCCGGCCCAAACACCTGTTTCCACCTTCACTTCTGGTTTCTCATTTTGAACGCTGTCTTGCTGAAGTGGGTCAGAAGGCTGGTTTAGTATCCAGCTCCCTTTTTGTGGAGACTGTTTTCAAAAATATGTGGTCTACAAATACAGTACAGTACTTATTACAGGAAATGATGCTGGCTGGATTTGTAATGGTTACATCTCACAGTCCACTCTGCAGCTTTTCTTTGATCGTGATTGGCTGAGATTAAAGCTGGGGAGGCCTGTTTCAGCATCCCATGTCTCTTTCTGCCATTCTCTTTATGCCACACAATGGAGGTAGGGGGAAAAAATCGTTATGGCATAGTGTCCTGATATTTTGCATGGCAATATTGTATTGATACATGGATGCCAAGTATCAATCTTTTATTATATAAATAATATGACAGGTTTTTATGATAGCAGGGCTCCAGACTGTGACCAATTGGTCGCATTTTGGGACCTTTTTTTTTTAAGGTGCGAGTCATTTATTTTCAAAGGTAGCACTGATGCGACTGCACAATTAATGGTCGCAGTCCTTGGAGGCAAGGGCCTGAAGGTAGGGAAGGTGAACGGGGGGCAGCAAGCCTGCTGCTAACGTGAGCTCCCCTTCGCTTGCTTGTGAACACCACTGTGGACACCTCGTCCCGATGAGGGGGTGGGGGTGGAACAGCTAGTAGGGAACCAGGAGAGTGTGGTTTCATACCCCGTCAGTTTTTGCTTTTTTTTTTTTAGCAGTACTTTGAGTCGGATTAGCTCGTGATGAAGCTCCGCGATCCTTTTAGCCTTGTGTTCACAACCATAACAAGGAGCCGACTGTAGCTCCCATATTTTTGCAGCCTTGTGTTCACATCCATGGCAGCTGACAACAGACTGCCTTTCCAGTTCAGTGACTGGGGCAGAGGAGTTCAAAACAGTCTTTTTGAAAGGAGAAATTACTGCGGGAAAAGCAGCGGACTTCGCCATGAGCGGCAGACAGGTAATAGCTTTACCTGTCCCCGCAAAATAAAACCATCGATTACGGCCACGGCAGACGGCTGAGTCCATACACTCTTTCTCTCTGGAATAAAGTTGCGCACAGCGAAAGCACTACAGAGACGGAGACTCCAGTGTGATCAAGTCCATGCAACAATTGATAATCCAATAAAATCCAAAAAGTAGTAGTGGAAAACCATAAAAAGGTTGATAAAAGTTAAAAGTAACGCAATGCTGAGGCTAGAAACTGCATAAAAATGTCAATCTATGACAGCAGTAAAAACACAGTGCCGATGCCGACACAACACCGATGCATGCACCTTATTATGCTAAGGTTTTTTTCTTTGCTTTGTTGGAGTTTGTACCCATCTCATCCATTCTGCTTTTCACTTCCTGCCCTCCATCTGAATCTCGTGCGTCATCAGAATCACGTGACTGCAAACAAGCTATGGTCATGTGTACTATTCACAGAGGATTGGGGGATGTTTGCAGTCACAGCATTGTAAGATGGGGACAGATGTACTCTTAGGCCTCCTCTCGATTCAGGGATGGCCGTTCCCTGTTCACATCGATGGCCTCTTTGACTCCCCGTTCACACCAGTGTTCCCCCCTATCAAGGATGTGCACCTCCTCATCCCTGAAAGAGTGGCCACTGGTCTGTAGATGGTGTAGACCGTGGAGTCCTGGTCTGTAGATGGTGTAGACTGTGGAGTCTTGGCCTGTAGATGGTGTAGACTGTGGAGTCCTGGCCTGTAGATGGTGTAGACTGTGGAGTCCTGGCCTGTAGATGGTGTAGACTGTGGAGTCCTGTCCTGTGGATGGTGTAGACTGTGGAATCCTGGCCTGTAGATGGTGTAGACTGTGGAGTCCTGGCCTGTAGATGGTGTAGACTGTGGCGTCCTGTCCTGTAGATGGTGTAGACTGTGGAATCCTGGCCTGTAGATGGTGTAGACTGGGGAGTCCTGGTCTGTAGATGGTGTAGACTGTGGAGTCCTGGCCTGTAGATGGTGTAGACTGTGGAGTCCTGGCCTGGCGTGTTAGCTCTCCTGCGTTGTGTCATCCTCTTGGCCAGCATCTGTTTAGTTTTGCCAGTGTACAAGTCACGGCACTTCTCCTGGTACTTAACAGCGTTACACTGTATTTATATTGCTCTGTTTGTGCCGGGGGACCTGATCCTTGGGGTGGACCAACTTCTGGTACAACATGTTTTGGGGGTTGAAAGCAACTGAGACGTGGTGTTTGGAAAATACACGTCTCAACTTTTCTGACGCTCCTGCCACATAGGGACTCACCAGTGGTTTAAGCTTAGGCAGATGTTGTCCTTCTCTCTTCGATCAGCTGGTGCACTGTTTGGACATCTTCCTGGCTTTGACAAATGCCCAGTTAGGGTAACCACACTTAACCAGGGCCTGTTTAATGTGGGATTTCTCCCCTTCCCCGGCCGCTGTGTCGGTAGGGACATTGTCAGCTCGGTGGTCCAGCGTCCTGATGACTCCTAGTTTGTGCTCCAGTGGATGATGAGAGTCAAACCTTAAGTACTGATCAGTATGTGTTGGTTTACGGTAAACATTAACGATCAAATGTCCCCCATCACCAACACATGGCCATTGAAACTGTAGTTAATGGTCATGCCTATTTGCATATGAAACTGAACGTTGGTTTCGGTCGTTATGCAGCTGTATTGTTTATAAGGGTGGGGATACCTGCAGTTAGTTTACACTACGTTTACATGACAATGGTCTTGCGAAAAACGTAAAAGTTTTTCCTTTGCGTTTTAAAAAAGTTCCGCATTCAGACGACATGGTTTTGAATCCGATGCACATGCACAGGGAGCCGCAAAAGAAAGACTGAAAACGCTGTAGTATGCATGCCAGGCCAGTAGTTGGCAGTGAAACTTTGTAGTAGAGAGCCCTTCCAGTGGACCCCAATAAACACTACATGCCTGCGCACCAGTGTTGCCAGTTCTGCAGTTTTCCCGCGGAATTGGGCTACTTTCAAGAAGTTGCCGCGGGTTGTTTTTTCTGTCCGCGGGTTGAGGTTTTGCATGCAAATTACATTAATTGTATATTTAAATAAAATGATTTAAAAATAGGCTATATTTTAATTTAAACACATTTCAAATTCAGGAATTTACACAACTATAGCACTGATACGATCGTACTCAAATCCTAATCTTAACCATTAGTGAGAAACAAGCCAAACTGACTCCAGATCAGCACTTACACATGTGGCCATGGGACACGCCCCTCACTGGTTGGCAGACAGAGTGAGCCTGACTCCCACTCTCACAGTGACTTGTTGAGCTAACGGAAGCTATGCTACCTAGCTATCAATCCGGGAAGAAAGAGGTGACACCTATTTGCCGGACGTGGGGGCATAGTGTGTACGTTTTTGATTAAACTCTACTAATTTACAGCTTTGCAATATATTTGGCAATGGTAGTGATACTGATGGACGTTAAAAGCAGTGCATAGTGTTTGGCAGGGCTGTATTTAGAGTTCTGGTATTGGGCTGTTTTTGGGCTAGTCTTAGTTGCCATTCGGCTAGTTTTGATTGGCCATTGGGCTGGTTTTATCCCAAAGACCTGGCAACCCTGTTGCGCACAATCGCTTTCTTCTCAAAAGGCGAGTAAACAGATGATGGTGAGCGTACGCTCCAAAACAAATAATTTTGTGGACGGACGATGAAGTCTTGTCCAAACGTGCCTTTTGGTTGCCCTCCGTCGACGTAAAGGTGGATTGGGAATTTAGCGCATGTAAATAATGCGTCTCCGCTGATCACTAATGGTGCAGCAAATCTACGCTTTGCTGGAGGAGCGTTAATAAACGTAGCAGAGATAACACGTTAATAAACGTAGCAGAGATAACGCGTTAATAAACGTAGCAGAGATAACGCGTTAATAAACGTAGCAGAGATAACGCGTTAATAAATGTAGCAGAGATAACATGTTAATAAACATAGCAGAGATAACACGTTAATAAACGTAGCAGAGATAACACGTTAATAAACGTAGCAGAGATAACGCGTTAATAAACGTAGCAGAGATAACGCGTTAATAAACGTAGCAGAGATAACGCGTTAATAAATGTAGCAGAGATAACATGTTAATAAACATAGCATAGATACATTAATAAACATAGCAGACATAACACGTTAATAAATGTAGCAGAGATAACGCGTTAATAAACCTAGCAGAGATAACGCGTTAATAAACATAGCAGAGATACATTAATAAACATAGCAGAGATAACACGTTAATAAACGTAGCAGAGATAACGCGTTAATAAACCTAGCAGAGATAACGCGTTAATAAACCTAGCAGAGATAACGCGTTAATAAACGTAGCAGAGATAACGCGTTAATAAACCTAGCAGAGATAACGCGTTAATAAACCTAGCAGAGATAACACGTTAATAAACGTAGCAGAGATAATGCGTTAATAAACATAGCAGAGATAACGCGTTAATAAACCTAGCAGAGATAACGCGTTAATAAACCTAGCAGAGATAACACGTTAATAAACGTAGCAGAGATAACAGCACAAGCACAGCAATCCGCCATCTTTGTTTTTTTTATTTTGCAATTATGAAACATTACAAGATACATTTATACACAAAGATGCATACATATTGTCGTCTTCTTACTTGCGCATGGCTATTTGACTGAAAACGTAATACGCATGTACGAAGTAGAGCCGTGATGTCACCGTTTTCACAGGAAAGGGTTTTGCTGGTGTGCACGGCGACACTGGAGTTCGTTTTCGAAAGATTTCCCTCTGGAACCCGGTTTGAAGAGTTTGCGTTTTCAGGCCCCCAAAACGCCGTTGTCGTGTGAACGAACGGCCAAGGCGCAACAACACTTTACCGTTGATTTTGAAAGCGCTGCCGTGTGAACGGCCACATAGACTGAGGACGTGACTTAAATGCGCGATAAAACGTTTCTGTCAGTAACTGTGTCCACGTGAACGGATTCAGCTTGCTGTTGATCCCACTTGCGTGTTAACCAGCTACGTCGTTGGTCGGCTGACCAGTTGTGTAACTTCAGTGATGTCATTGGTTGCCGCTAGCTGGAACCATTGATCACCCGATCAAACTGATCACTCAGTCAGCCAGTCAGTCAGGGACAGTCTATGTTTTCCGACAGGAAGGGCTGTTTGATTTTGCTTGTTTGAGGTTCAGCGAGGAAAAGAACAAAATGCCCTGTGTGCACTGTGCACAACGCTGGGGTTGCAGTGCTGGCAACACAAAGTTCTCTACAGACACAACCAACTTCAAACATAAGACATTAAAGTTGCACAAGTCTTTAATTCATATAAAGCCACTCACTCCTAATTTCCCCATAAATGTACACATACACATCTGACGTTAAAGGAATATTAAAACATTTCTAGGACGATAAACATCCATCTTTTATGTTATGCCACAACACAGAAGCGGTGCTACCATCTGAGAGCCTTGATGGCACCAGTGCCACCACTGAACTTGTAGTCTGGAGCCCTGGACAGTGTTGGTCAGTCTGTCTGCTCCATATCCCATTTTGCTGCAATAACAATAACTGAAGTGAGATGAACATACTGAAAGCTTTATCTTGCTGGATAAAATAGATGTTGACAAAGTTTTCCTGTGGTGAAATAATTTGCAGTTGAAAAAAGGTCATCACAGTATATCACAATATATGTCTTGCAATACTCAGCATGTCGCAAAATATTTAAAATCACAATACTGTCATATGATGACTTAAGTGTCGTGATAATATTGTATCGTGGGGCCTCTGGTGATTCCCACCTCTAGTAGACAAAGGACATCATGCCATGCACTTGTCTCTTCTGCAGGGTCGTGGGCGGCTTCGAGACACTCACAGCCATGGAGAATGTGGAGAGTGATCCCAAAACTGACAAGCCCAAGGTACAGAGCCAGAAAACCTGAACACAAGGGCCCCTTGTGTTATACATGCTGCCGTTGTTTAAGGCCTAATTTAGCTTAAACATCAGTTGTTTTACCCCTGACAGTTTTCAGAAGAGTCCCCATTTTTACACATAACGACAGATGTTTTCTTTAACTTATGTATCACAGCAGACAAAATACAGCGCTTTGCTTGGTGTAAATGAATCCTGTCCACCCTAGAAGTAATCATTCACAGGTGTTATAGTCATGTAATTTATTGAAAGAGATATTTATAATTCACAGTAATGGCAGTTATTGAATTAACTTAATGTGGAGAGATTTGTCACTTAATATTTCAAATCAAAAATACAGGAAGCACCTACAACTAAGAGTTCAGGGGTCAGTGCGTCATGCTACCCTTAGTTGGTAACTCTGGGGCCAGACTGGGGTTTTGTTTCTTAAAGGTGAAGGTCCTGAAGCTTGTACTTTGGATTTTTCATTGCTGTATTTCTGTGTCTTGTCATTTCATGACACTTCACTTCTATCGCTGGGAAATCTTCCAGCAATACACAAAAGCAGTTTTCTTGGACAGCAGTGCATGCAAATCCCCTCCTCATATTTTCTGAACGCACTTTGTTTTCATCGTTGATCTTCATGTGATTGATCTTCCTGTGATTGATCTTACTGGGATTGATCTTACTGGGATTGATCTTACTGGGATTGATCTTACTGTGATTGATATTAGTGTGATTGATCTTACTGTGATTGATCTTCATGTGATTGATCTTACTGTGATTGATCTTCATGTGATTGATATTAGTGTGATTGATCTTCATGTGATTGATCTTACTGGGATTGATCTTACTGTGATCAATGTCTGATTCACAGTCTGAAATTAAACTCCTGAGTGCCACCGTGTTCGTGGACCCTTATGAAGAGGCCGACGCACAGGTTTGTTTGTGTTCTTGATGTCGGTGTGTGCTAATATGTTGTGTTGGTCATTGTGTTCTTGATGTCGGTGTGTGCTAATATGTTGTGTTGGTCATTGTGTTCTTGATGTCGGTGTGTGTTAATATGTTGTGTTGGTCATTGTGTTCTTGATGTCGGTGTGTGCTAATATGTTGTGTTGGTCATTGTGTTCTTGATGTCGGTGTGTGTTAATATGTTGTGTCGGTCATTGTGTTCTTGATGTCGGTGTGTGCTAATATGTTGTGTTGGTCATTGTGTTCTTGATGTCGGTGTGTGTTAATATGTTGTGTTGGTCATTGTGTTCTTGATGTCGGTGTGTGTTAATATGTTGTGTTGGTCATTGTGTTCTTGATGTCACTGTGTGCTAATATGTTGTGTTGGTCATTGTGTTCTTGATGTCGGTGTGTGTTAATATGTTGTGTCGGTCATTGTGTTCTTGATGTCGGTGTGTGCTAATATGTTGTGTTGGTCATTGTGTTCTTGATGTCGGTGTGTGTTAATATGTTGTGTTGGTCATTGTGTTCTTGATGTCGGTGTGTGTTAATATGTTGTGTTGGTCATTGTGTTCTTGATGTCGGTGTGTGCTAATATGTTGTGTCGGTCATTGTGTTCTTGATGTCGGTGTGTGCTAATATGTTGTGTTGGTCATTGTGTTCTTGATGTCGGTGTGTGTTAATATGTTGTGTTGGTTATTGTGTTCTTGATGTCGGTGTGTGCTAATATGTTGTGTCGGTCATTGTGTTCTTGATGTCGGTGTGTGCTAATATGTTGTGTCGGTCATTGTGTTCTTGATGTCACTGTGTGCTAATATGTTGTGTCTGTCATTGTGTTCTTGATGTCGGTGTGTGTTAATATGTTGTGTCGGTCATTGTGTTCTTGATGTCGGTGTGTGTTAATATGTTGTGTCGGTCATTGTGTTCTTGATGTCGGTGTGTGCTAATATGTTGTGTCTGTCATTGTGTTCTTGATGTCGGTGTGTGTTAATATGTTGTGTTGGTTATTGTGTTCTTGATGTCGGGTGTGTGCTAATATGTTGTGTTGGTTATTGTGTTCTTGATGTCGGTGTGTGCTAATATGTTGTGTTGGTCATTGTGTTCTTGATGTCGGTGTGTGCTAATATGTTGTGTTGGTTATTGTGTTCTTGATGTCGGGTGTGTGCTAATATGTTGTGTCTGTCATTGTGTTCTTGATGTCGGGTGTGTGCTAATATGTTGTGTTGGTTATTGTGTTCTTGATGTCGGTGTGTGCTAATATGTTGTGTCTGTCATTGTGTTCTTGATGTCGGTGTGTGTTAATATGTTGTGTTGGTCATTGTGTTCTTGATGTCACTGTGTGCTAATATGTTGTGTCTGTCATTGTGTTCTTGATGTCGGTGTGTGTTAATATGTTGTGTTGGTCATTGTGTTCTTGATGTCACTGTGTGCTAATATGTTGTGTCTGTCATTGTGTTCTTGATGTCGGTGTGTGTTAATATGTTGTGTCGGTCATTGTGTTCTTGATGTCGGTGTGTGCTAATATGTTGTGTTGGTCATTGTGTTCTTGATGTCGCTGTGTGCTAATATGTTGTGTCGGTCATTGTGTTCTTGATGTCGGTGTGTGTTAATATGTTGTGTTGGTTATTGTGTTCTTGATGTCGGTGTGTGCTAATATGTTGTGTCGGTCATTGTGTTCTTGATGTCGGTGTGTGCTAATATGTTGTGTCGGTCATTGTGTTCTTGATGTCGCTGTGTGCTAATATGTTGTGTCGGTCATTGTGTTCTTGATGTCGCTGTGTGCTAATATGTTGTGTTGGTCATTGTGTTCTTGATGTCGGTGTGTGTTAATATGTTGTGTTGGTCATTCTACACACACAGGCATATCGGTTAGTGTTGTCCAAGTGTGGGAGTCTCGTGTCAGTCGTAGTTGTAACTGAGTTGTGCGATCCCAGTCGTGTTGCTCTCTCTCTGTCTGTCAACATGTCCTTCGTTCCTTCTCTCTTTTCTGACTTGGAAAATTGTGGCAGGGCGTTGTAGTATATATTTTGTTTGCATGTTCTTATATGTGATGTGATCTAGTGTGTACTTGTTGAGACTTTTAACTGTGTGTGTGTGTGTGTGTGTTTGTGTGCATGCATGTTTCAGATCGCAGCAGAAAGGGAACAGGAGCTTCAGAAGCAGGAGGAGGAAAGACAGCAGGCCAGTGCCGCCCTTCAGAAAGCCAAGGAAGACCAGGCCCCCAAGACCTTCAAAGCAGGCGTTGGGAAATATATCAACCCTGCCACAACGTAAGGACACACACACACACACACACACACACACACACACACACACACTTAGTGACATCACTAATCCTTGCAGCTAACAGGAATAATCTCGTACTATTATTGGTGTTGGCCGTCACTGTTGTGCCCCTGCTTACTCAGACACCATTGTCGTCGGTGTGTACTGTTGTGTCCTCCTACATGCACTGACTCCCTTGTAAATTGGTTTGGATAACAGCGTCTGCCAGTGGAGTAACTATAAATATAATGATGCGCTCTCTGTGCTTTGGTAAATGTCTCTGCATTGATCTGTTAGTACAACTCTTCCCCCTCTCCGCGACGCCGGAAAGCGTCGGCATACTCACTTTAGACTCGGCCCGTTCTTACTGGCAAGAGGAAGTGTTTGTCAGAACAGAAGCACAGCATTTGAATTCTCTGCACAACTGCCCCCAGCCCACAGTTGTCTGCATTTAGTCTGATGTAACACAATATGGATTGCTTGGCCTCACGGAAAAGCAACAAAATTTCTGTGTTCAGTCGGGATTCTTTGTTTACATCTGCACAGACTGTATGTACACACTCGTATGTATGCTAATACGCTCTCGTCCATGCTTCAGCTTTTGGATAGTTCTGTTTCTGCAAGAGGGCGGCACGGTGGCGCAGTGGTTAGCACAGTCGCCTCACAGCAAGAAGGTCCTGGGTTCGAGCCCCAGGGTAGGCCAACCTTGGGGGTCGTCTCGGGTCATCCTCTGTGTGGAGTTTGCATGTTCTCCCCGTGTCTGCGTGGGTTTCCTTCGGGGGCTCCGGTTTCTTCCACAGTCCAAAGACCTGTAGGTCAGGTGAATCGGCCGTACTAAATTGTCCCTAGGTGTGAATGTGTGTGTGTGTGCCCTGTGATGGCCTGTTGGCCTGTCCAGGGTGTCTCTCCGCCTGCTGCCCAATGACTGCTGGGATAGACTCCAGCATCCCACAACCCCGATTGGGATAAGCGGCTTGGATGGATGGATGGATGTCTCTGCAAGTTTACTGATGCCCTGACTGTAAACACGGTTTGTATTCCAAACCCTACCATTATACCCGTGCCTCTGTTTTTGCTGCTTTTCCATTTGTTTTCGTGTAACCGTGTCTCAGTCCTTTGTTTGTCCTGATTGAGAGGCACCCTGTCAACTTTCGTGTGAGGAAAGGGCTGTGCAGATCTGATATCATCATTATAATGGCCACCCAACCACATGGTTTCTTTCACTTTCACAGTAGCGGCAAGTGAAAATGACCTATCGTTACATAAGCTGGACAAACTTTATCACAAGACCATGCTTGCCTCCACCCACAATGCAGTCCATGTTGTTCCACTGCTTTAAGTTAGTGTTGTGAAGAACATGATGGCAATGATTGGATGGAAGAACATTTCGGCTGTATCACTGTGCAGTATCGAGGCACCATATGCAAAAATTTCCGTGGAATTTTCCCAGTGGGAAAGTTTCTTATTTCACCATGTCCTATCTTCCAGAGTATTGTATTTTCAATGTCTTATTGTTTTATTGTGATACAGTAACATATTATATCAGTTTCAGTATAGTATTGGTGTAAAGGCTGTTGTCGTTTGATATACAAATATTTTACCAACTATTGGGACCTCAAGGAGTAGCATCTTACCTCAGCAAGGGCCCTTTGGCTAAGGACGACGTCCCTACTGGTAGATCTGGTCCTCCTACAAGCCTGTATGGTACTTCCCATGGTGCCCAGTCCAGCCAACACATTGGGGTAGGTGAAGGGAACTCTTGATTTCAAATCCACCTGCTGCCTTGGGGGTTGATGCCTCTTTAGGCAAAGGCTAGGAGAAGGTAACTCTGAATTCAAACCCTGGGCACAGTCTACCCAGCTGTAAGAAACCCGGAAAGGGTAAAACATGGCGGTTCCGCTCGGTCAACTCGGCAGCGGTTCTGGCAACCAGTAGATCTGTTTGTCAACTCGGCAGCAGTTCTGGCAAAAAGCAACAGGATTCTTCTGTGGCTGTCTCAGCTATGCTGTGCCACCGAACAACAGAAAGGGACAGTATAGAGCACCACATAGTGTCGTCATCTAGGGACACTACAGAGCACCACATAGTGTCGTCATCTAGGGACACTACAGAGCACCACATAGTGTCGTCATCTAGGGACACTATAGAGCACCACATAGTGTCGTCATCTAGGGACACTACAGAGCACCACATAGTGTCATCATCTAGGGACACTATAGAGCACCACATAGTGTCGTCATCTAGGGACACTACAGAGCACCAAATAGTGTCGTCATCTAGGGACACTATAGAGCACCACATAGTGTCTTCGTCTAGGGACACTATAGAGCACCACATAGTGTCGTCATCTAGGGACACTACAGAGCACCACATAGTGTCGTCATCTAGGGACACTACAGAGCACCACATAGTGTCGTCATCTAGGGACACTATAGAGCACCACATAGTGTCGTCATCTAGGGACACTACAGAGCACCACATAGTGTCATCATCTAGGGACACTATAGAGCACCACATAGTGTCGTCATCTAGGGACACTATAGAGCACCACATAGTGTCATCATCTAGGGACACTACAGAGCACCACATAGTGTCGTCATCTAGGGACACTACAGAGCACCAAATAGTGTCGTCATCTAGGGACACTATAGAGCACCACATAGTGTCTTCGTCTAGGGACACTATAGAGCACCACATAGTGTCATCATCTAGGGACACTACAGAGCACCACATAGTGTCATCATCTAGGGACACTATAGAGCACCACATAGTGACGTCATCTAGGGACACTATAGAGCACCACATAGTGTCATCATCTAGGGACACTATAGAGCACCACATAGTATCGTCATCTAGGGACACTATAGAGCACCACATAGTGTCATCATCTAGGGACACTATAGAGCACCACATAGTGTTGTCATCTAGGGACACTATAGAGCACCACATAGTGTCGTCATCTAGGGACACTATAGAGCACCACATAGTGTCGTCATCTAGGGACACTACAGAGCACCACATAGTGTCATCATCTAGGGACACTATAGAGCACCACATACTGTCGTCATCTAGGGACACTATAGAGCACCACATAGTGTCGTCATCTAGGGACACTATAGAGCACCACATAGTGTCGTCATCTAGGGACACTATAGAGCACCACATAGTGTCATCATCTAGGGACACTACAGAGCACCAAATAGTGTCGTCATCTAGGGACACTATAGAGCACCACATACTGTCGTCATCTAGGGACACTACAGAGCACCACATAGTGTCGTCATCTAGGGACACTACAGAGCACCACATAGTGTCATCATCTAGGGACACTACAGAGCACCACATAGTGTCGTCATCTAGGGACACTATAGAGCACCACATACTGTCGTCATCTAGGGACACTATAGAGCACCACATACTGTCGTCATCTAGGGACACTATAGAGCACCACATAGTGTCGTCATCTAGGGACACTATAGAGCACCAAATAGTGTCATCATCTAGGGACACTATAGAGCACCACATAGTGTCGTCATCTAGGATGCAGCCTCACATTTGAATATGGAGATAGTGAATCATTACTATCTTTGCATTAACTTGTGTTTTACTCATTTCGGGTGAAGGCGTGGCGTGTGTATATTGGGACCTCGCTGGAATGTACCTTGTAGTGTTACTGTTTCCCTGATAGACATGTTCCTCTCCTTTCCAAATGTCTGGAGTCCAAAATAACAATCAGTGGGTAAAATATGAAAAACTGAACAAGAGATGGATCCAGTACATTCCTGCCCATTGCCTTGGAAACATGTTTTTTAACAGTGTTGAACTAAGGATTCTGATTCACGTGTTGATTCCGACCACATTTGTCTCATTTCAGTACTTGTTTCTTTTCTGATAAAGAAGGTAAGTCAGTGGTTCTCAATCAGGTCCTCTGTACCACCTGTACTGCTGGTTTTCTATCCGACCAGGCAGTTCATTACATTCATAAGTTGTTCCAGGTTGAACACCTCCCTGATGGAGGCTGGAATAACTTGAACAGGTGGATGTCTTGAACTAAGCAGCAGAATAGAAAACCAACAGGACCTGACCGAGAGACACTGAGCTAAGGGAAGAATGTATGATTTACAGCTGAAATACCTCACAAAGTGTTTTTACACTCCTAACATTTGGGAAATACTGAAACTGCTGTCATTATTGTGTGTCAAGCATTTGCTGCACCATCTCCTGGCAGAGCCGGTGTCAGACTGCGGCGAGAGGCTGTATTAATTCAATTCAATTCAATTCAATTTTATTGTCATTAAAAACAATGCAGGCACATGTTAAAAATGAAATGTATGATGGTCATTTTCCACATGGTGGTGTTGCCAACGGTTACCAACACATGCGCTCCACTGGGCTTTAGAAGTGCCTGAAGACATCGCATCTTTCAGTTTGACTTATTTTCTTTTATTACACAGGCGGATAATTGTGAGACAAAGTAGCAGCCTATTGAGAAAGCCAAGCGCTAATGCCACGGATGCTTGTACTGACCTCTACTGTTCCGGACACCTATACTGACCTCTACTGTTACGGACACCTGTACTGACCTCTACTGTTACGGACACCTACACTGACCTCTACTGTTACGGACACCTGTACTGACCTCTACTGTTACGGACACCTATACTGACTTCTACTGTTCCAGACACCTACACTGACCTCTACTGTTACGGACACCTGTACTGACCTCTACTGTTACGGACACCTATACTGACTTCTACTGTTCCAGACACCTGTACTGACCTCTACTGTTCCGGACACCTGTACTGACCTCTACTGTTCCGGACACCTGTACTGACCTCTACTGTTACGGACACCTGTACTGACCTCTACTGTTACGGACAGCTGTACTGACCTCTACTGTTACGGACACCTATACTGACCTCTACTGTTACGGACACCTGTACTGACCTCTACTGTTCCGGACACCTGTACTGACCTCTACTGTTACGGACACCTGTACTGTTACGGACACCTGTGCTGACCTCTACTGTTACGGACACCTGTACTGTTACGGACACCTGTACTGACCTCTACTGTTACGGACACCTATACTGACCTCTACTGTTCCGGACACCTGTACTGACCTCTACTGTTACGGACACCTATACTGACCTCTACTGTTACGGACACCTGTACTGACCTCTACTGTTACGGACACCTGTACTGTTACGGACACCTGTGCTGACCTCTACTGTTACGGACACCTGTACTGTTACGGACACCTGTACTGACCTCTACTGTTCCGGACACCTGTACTGACCTCTACTGTTACGGACACCTGTACTGACCTCTACTGTTCCGGACACCTGTACTGACCTCTACTGTTACGGACACCTGTACTGACCTCTACTGTTACGGACACCTGTACTGACCTCTACTGTTCCGGACACCTGTACTGACCTCTACTGTTACGGACACCTGTACTGACCTCTACTGTTACGGACACCTGTACTGTTACGGACACCTGTACTGACCTCTACTGTTCCGGACACCTGTACTGACCTCTACTGTTCCGGACACCTATACTGACCCCTACTGTTACGGACACCTGTACTGACCTCTACTGTTCCGGACACCTGTACTGACCTCTACTGTTACGGACACCTGTACTGACCTCTACTGTTATTGACACCTGTACTGTTACGGACACCTGTGCTGACCTCTACTGTTACGGACACCGGTACTGACCTGTATTGTTACGGACACCTGTACTGACCTCTACTGTTATTGACACCTGTACTGTTACGGACACCTGTGCTGACCTCTACTGTGACAGACACCTGTACTGACCTGTACTGTTACGGACACCTGTGCTGACCTCTACTGTTACGGGTTATGTTCACCTGTACTGTTACGGACACCTGTACTGACCTCTACTGTTACGGGTTATGTTCACCTGTACTGTTACGGACACCTGTACTGACCTGTATTGTTACGGACACCTGTACTGACCTCTACTGTTACGGGTTATGTTCACCTGTACTGTTACGGACACCTGTACTGACCTGTATTGTTACGGACACCTGTGCTGACCTCTACTGTTACGGACACCGGTACTGACCTGTATTGTTACGGACACCTGTACTGACCTCTACTGTTATTGACACCTGTACTGTTACGGACACCTGTGCTGACCTCTACTGTTATTGACACCTGTACTGTTACGGACACCTGTGCTGACCTCTACTGTGACAGACACCTGTACTGACCTGTACTGTTACGGACACCTGTGCTGACCTCTACTGTTACGGGTTATGTTCACCTGTACTGTTACGGACACCTGTACTGACCTGTATTGTTACGGACACCTGTACTGACCTCTACTGTTACGGGTTATGTTCACCTGTACTGTTACGGACACCTGTACTGACCTCTACTGTTACGGGTTATGTTCACCTGTATTGTTACGGACACCTGTACTGACCTCTACTGTTCCGGACACCTGTACTGACCTCTACTGTTACGGACACCTGTACTGACCTCTACTGTTATTGACACCTGTACTGTTACGGACACCTGTGCTGACCTCTACTGTTACGGACACCGGTACTGACCTGTACTGTTACGGACACCTGTACTGACCTCTACTGTTACGGGTTATGTTCACCTGTACTGTTACGGACACCTGTACTGACCTGTATTGTTACGGACACCTGTACTGACCTCTACTGTTCCGGACACCTGTACTGACCTCTACTGTTACGGACACCTGTACTGACCTCTACTGTTACGGACACCTGTACTGTTACGGACACCTGTGCTGACCTCTACTGTTACGGACACCGGTACTGACCTGTATTGTTACGGACACCTGTACTGACCTCTACTGTTACGGACACCTGTACTGACCTCTACTGTTCCGGACACCTGTACTGACCTGTATTGTTACGGACACCTGTACTGACCTCTACTGTTACGGACACCTGTACTGACCTCTACTGTTACGGACACCTGTACTGTTACGGACACCTGTGCTGACCTCTACTGTTACGGACACCGGTACTGACCTGTATTGTTACGGACACCTGTACTGACCTCTACTGTTACGGACACCTGTACTGACCTCTACTGTTCCGGACACCTGTACTGACCTCTACTGTTCCGGACACCTGTACTGACCTCTACTGTTACGGACACCGGTACTGACCTGTATTGTTACGGACACCTGTACTGACCTCTACTGTTACGGACACCTGTACTGACCTCTACTGTTCCGGACACCTGTACTGACCTGTATTGTTACGGACACCTGTACTGACCTCTACTGTTACGGACACCTGTACTGACCTCTACTGTTACGGACACCTGTACTGTTACGGACACCTGTGCTGACCTCTACTGTTACGGACACCGGTACTGACCTGTATTGTTACGGACACCTGTACTGACCTCTACTGTTACGGACACCTGTACTGACCTCTACTGTTCCGGACACCTGTACTGACCTCTACTGTTCCGGACACCTGTACTGACCTCTACTGTTACGGACACCTGTACTGACCTCTACTGTTATTGACACCTGTACTGTTACGGACACCTGTGCTGACCTCTACTGTTACGGACACCGGTACTGACCTGTACTGTTACGGACACCTGTACTGACCTCTACTGTTACGGGTTATGTTCACCTGTACTGTTACGGACACCTGTACTGACCTGTATTGTTACGGACACCTGTACTGACCTCTACTGTTCCGGACACCTGTACTGACCTCTACTGTTACGGACACCTGTACTGACCTCTACTGTTACGGACACCTGTACTGTTACGGACACCTGTGCTGACCTCTACTGTTACGGACACCGGTACTGACCTGTATTGTTACGGACACCTGTACTGACCTCTACTGTTATTGACACCTGTACTGTTACGGACACCTGTGCTGACCTCTACTGTGACAGACACCTGTACTGACCTGTACTGTTACGGACACCTGTGCTGACCTCTACTGTTACGGGTTATGTTCACCTGTACTGTTACGGACACCTGTACTGACCTCTACTGTTACGGGTTATGTTCACCTGTACTGTTACGGACACCTGTACTGACCTGTATTGTTACGGACACCTGTACTGACCTCTACTGTTACGGACACCTGTACTGACCTCTACTGTTATTGACACCTGTACTGTTACGGACCCCTGTGCTGACCTCTACTGTGACAGACACCTGTACTGACCTCTACTGTTACGGGTTATGTTCACCTGTACTGTTACGGACACCTGTACTGACCTGTACTGTTACGGACACCTGTACTGACCTCTACTGTTACGGGTTATGTTCACCTGTACTGTTACGGACACCTGTACTGACCTGTACTGTGACAGACACCTGTACTGACCTCTACTGTTACGGGTTATGTTCACCTGTACTGTTACGGACACCTGTACTGACCTGTACTGTTACGGACACCTGTGCTGACCTCTACTGTTACGGACACCTGTACTGTTACGGACACCTGTGCTGACCTCTACTGTTATTGACACCTGTACTGTTACGGACACCTGTGCTGACCTCTACTGTTACGGACACCTGTACTGACCTCTACTGTGATGGACACCTGTACTGTGACGGACACCTGTACTGACCTCTACTGTGACAGGTACTGACCTCTACTGTGACGGACACCTGTACTGACCTTTACTGATGTGGAGCGTTTACAGTCCTTCATTCATTAGACTTCTTTATCCAGAGCACATTACAAGAGAATTGGCATGTTAATTTGAATGCTACCAACAGGCATCATAAGGTGCTATGAAGTCAGGGTTCCCATGTGTCCTTGGAAACCTGAACATTTATAGACTCGTTTTCCTGTCATGCAAAACGGTAAAAATGATCGCATCTCCTGGAGATATTGAGAACATGAAAAATAGCAAAGTTACATCATTGAATATTTTTACCTGCTCAGATCCCATTGTTTTAGCGTTATTTTTATACTTGTAGTGCTGAGATGTCACATATTTGATGTGTAGGCGATATTTTCAATGACCAGCTAAAAGCTGCACAGTCCCTTTTGAGACTGTTGAGACTTCTACTGATATTTAATACTAAACAATATGACCTTTCATGAAGAAGGGATTTCATGCATGTCCAAACAAAAGTTATGAAAGATCTCATTGAAAAGTCCTGGAAAATTTGTTCCTAAAAAGGAGGAGACCCCTTATAGTAATCATATCATAGCCACAAGCTCATGTCAAGTCGAATGCACTTAGTGTAGGTGCACCTATGGGCAAAGGTTGTGTTTCATGTGCGCAAAGCTCAGTGCTATACGCTTATGATTTTGCAGTTTTGAAAAACTCAAGTTACTGACTAAACAGGAAAGTAGTACATTGGAGGTCTTTCTAGAGCTATTTGTGGGGGTTTTGGGGTTGACGGGGCGGTCACCTGCAAATGATTTCCAAATGAGCATGAATCAAACAGAGAATCGTGCCATGCCAGTGATGGAGTGCAGGAGAGAGGTGAAGAAGAGAGTGCAGTCAGGGTGGAGTGGGTGGAGAAGAGTGTCAGGAGTGATGTGTGACAGAAGGGTACCAGCAAGAGTTAAAGGGAAGGTTTACAAGATGGTAGTGAGACCAGCTATGTTGTATGGTTTGGAGACAGTGGCACTGATGAAAAGACAGGAGGTGGAGCTGGAGGTGGCAGAGATGAAGATGATAAGATCTTAATTGGGAGTGATGAAGAAGGACAGGATTAGGAACGAGTATATTAGAGGGACAGCTCAGGTTGGACGGTTTGGAGACAAAGCAAGAGAGACAAGATTGAGATGGTTTGGACATGTGTGGAGGAGAGATGCTGGGTATACTGGGAGAAGGATGCTGAATATGGAGCTGCCAGGGAAGAGGAGAAGAGGAAGGCCAAAGAGGAGGTTTATGGATGTGGTGAGGGAGGACATGCAGGTGGCTGGTGTGGCAGAGGAAGATGCAGAAGACAGGAAGAGATGGAGATGGATGATCTGCTGTGGCGACCCCCTAACAGGAGCACCCGAAAGTAGTAGTAGTAGTATTAGTAGTAACACCCAAGAGGACTTTCTTCTCTGTCAGTATACAGTACAGCACTGACGCAGCATGTATGAGAGGCAGCCATGAGCTTATAAACCACAGTTATTAAACAAGAGTGCTGCAACTGAAAGGTTTTCGTCATTGTCGTGTGCATACACAAAAAAAGAGAAGATAAAATGGAGATATCACCTAATGGCTCCTGGCTACACAGAGAGTTGGCATACCAACCGCAGAGAGTTGTCAGAACAGCTGTAGCTCGTCTTTGACTGACTGCTTTGTGGAAATTACCCATTGTAAAGTGTCCCGTAACAAGGAAGTGATGGTGTATTTTATTGGGGAAATTGCTTTCTTCAACGGGTTATGGTATTGGTTGTCGATCCAGTTCTCAGGTACCATCAGGAATCAGGAACACTTTATTTGTCATTTCACTTCATGCACTTGTGTACATGAAACGAAACGAAATGCAGTTTCCCTCAGCCCACAGCAGTGCAACACAGAAAACACATCCAAAAACTACAAGAACACACATACCCAAACTAACACATATCCAAACTAAACAAAAAATCAGTCCAAGGGAACAAACGCCAGCCAGGATGACTGTCAGAACCACCAGTCTGCATGGGCTAACAGTTAGCTTAGCCTGCCCTGGTAGTCTGCCCCGGTGCTGTCAGACCGGTTCTGCAGGTTTAATATTCTGGCCAGTAGTTCATTACATTCGCCTCTTGTTTCAGGCCTAAATCTTCCCTGGTTAGCGGCTGGAATAACAGGAACAACAGGTGAATGCAACTAAACATGAAATCCGGGACTTTCCAACGCAGTCAGGTTACATAATGCTTCATCTGTTCATAATACTGTTGTCTTTCCCATGGTGGAGACACCCTCCATATACCACTGTTGAAATTCTTGACTGGTAGGCTGAACACCGGTGCTGCAGCGAACATGTTCCTACTCTAACAGGAAGAAGGGTTGAAACGTGGTGACAGCGTGGTGATGCTGCTGTTGGACAGCTAATCTACCAATTCTACAATCAATCCCCCCCACCCCTTCTTCTCCCCAATTGTACTTGGCCAATTACCCCACTCTTCGGAGCCGTCCCGGATGCTGCTGCATTCCCTCTGCTGATCCGGGGAGGGCTGCAGACTACCACGTCCCCTCCCATACATGTGGGGTCACCAGCCGCTTCTTTTCACCTGACAGTAAGGGGGTTTGGCCAGAGGGGCGTAGCAGGTGGGAAGCTCATGCTATTCCCCCCAGGTCCCCCTCCCCCTGAACAGGCACCCTGACCAACCAGAGGAGGCACTAGTGCAGCGACCAGGACACATACCCACATCCGGCTTCCCACCTGCAGACACGGCCAATTGTGTCTGTAGGGACGCCCGACCAAGCCGGAGGCAACACGGGGATTCGACCTGGCGATCCCCGTGTTGGTGGGCAATGGAATAGACCACTACGCTACCTGGATCTCCCCACTACGATCAATATTGTACTGTACAATAGTGTTCCCATATAGTTTGATGTAGTTTGTAATATATTAGATTGCCTGTTAGCTTTGGTCTAAGGATGCCATTTTTACAAGGGTGGGAACAGTTTACTGCTGAGCTGACGGCACATGAGCCATAATGGCTGCTACACCTGGTGTGCACGTCTCATTGCCACAAGGAGGGACAGTTGGGTAAATAATGGATTTCAGCTTGAACTATGTTACAGAATAGAAAACTGGCAGTTCTGGTGACTGGATTGAGAACCGCAGGGCTACGGCGTGTACTGTGGACACTGGGAAGGAGCTGATAGACAAATCTTGTGTAGCGTACTACTCTATAATTTACATTTTGCACTCGTTGAAAATTGGGGCATCACTTTACAGAGGAAAGAACATAAAATAAACCAAATTAGTCAGTCACAGTTCTGAAAGTTGTGAACTCCAGTTCAGGCATTTTTATTTCTGCTCCAAAGAAACACACAACACAAAGATAGTAATCACACCACCCCTCAGATGAAGAAAATATGCACAATAACGACTTGCTCTAGATGGAAATATTTATTGACTTATTAATGGGATAAATGAGCTACTACTACTACTACTACTACCACTACTTTCGGCTGCACCCATTAGGGGTCGCCACAGCGGATCATCCGTTTCCATCTCTTCCTTTCCTCTGCATCTTCCTCTGTCACACCAGCCACCTCCCTCACCACATCCATAAACCTCCTCTTTGGCCTTCCTCTTCTCTTCCCTGGCAGCTCCATATTCAGCATCCTTCTCCCAGTATACCCAGCATCTCTCCTCCACACATGTCCAAACCATCTCCATCTTGTCTCTCTTGCTTTGTCTCCAAACCGCCCAACCGTAGTGGTCCCTCTAGTATACTCGTTCCTGGGGGATGGGATAAATGAGCATATATACATATATACAATCAGAACACGTAGTGAAAGAAATTAAATGTGAATGGCTGAATGAATGGGAAAATAAATGAAGGGGTGGATACGTGAATGGGCATTAAACTAACAAGTTGTTGCTGACAGAATGAATGAACTAATTAATTTTGAGGTTAACGAAATCAGAAATGAATCTGAACTCAATGAGGTGTGACTAAAGCCAATTGAAAAAAAGAAAATAATTTAGGATAGCACTTTTGCATCAACTCTCATATGCAGAATGCGTGGAAGATGAGTTTTGTCCTACTTGTTTCCGCGGTGATGGATGGCTGAGGCTTTTCTGACCAGCCTCGAGTGTGTTGGAGTAGGCTCGGTGGACTTCGGGTTGCCATGGTAACAGCCAGAGGAGAACTGCTTTTGAGAATGGATCTACGTTTGGAGAGGCCTAGCTGAGATGACACAGAAGCAATACAATACAAAAAATAAGAAAATAGTTTGTTCCGGTCTTGGGGCGTTTACTGACCGGTGGCAGAATCAGATGCGAGAGCTCTACTCTAACCACAAAAGTTACTGAAAAAGTCTCAGTCTCTGCAGATTTGGGGGAAATGACACCAATCAACTCATTAAACAGAATGAGGATTGAGTGCATAAAATGCAAAACAACTTAAATACACAAAAATTTCAACAAAAGGCTCAAATAAAAGATTAACAAAATATACGTGGCAAACTGGTGTGCAATGGCTAGACTGATGTTTTTGGCTTCCTTGTGGTCTTTGAATGTTTTTCTTGATGAGCTTTCAAGTAGTAAGCAGAAGTTGAAAATGCAAGCCCAAATACAGAGAGAAAAAAATGAGGATGCAGCAGAAAAAAAAAAAATCTTAGAGGGACAGTTCACCGCAAAACAGCTATGTGTCTTTCCAGAAATCATGACCCGGTTACTCAAGATAATCCACAGACCTTGTTGTGAGCAGTTTCTTTTGGGAACTATTTTCTTACACCAAACTACACCTACATGAAACTGCTCACAACAAGGTCTGTGGATTATCTTGAGTAACCGGGTCATGATTTTTGGAAAGAGACATAGCTGTTGCCGCTTTGAGCAACACAAGCCAAGTGCCATCCAGTTCCATTGTATTGGAGAGAAGACAGACATCTTTACAGCCGATATCGCCAAAACTCTGCAACTCACACCAAAACGATCTAGATGGATAAACAGCACTACAGGTAAGAGGAAAAACATGTTGGGGTAAACTAGCCCTTTCAAACCGGAGCAGGAGTACATAGCCCTTGGACGCACACAAAAAGAAAAGTCACCTTTAAAAAGATGTAAACAACTTTTTTTGTGGCTTTCCCCCCCTTTTTCTTCCCAATTGTACCCGGCCAATTACCCCACTCTTCCGAGCCATCTTGGTCACTGCTCCACCCCCTCTGCCAATCCGGGGAGGGCTGCAGACTACCACATGCCTCCTCCTCCTCCGCATTGTTCCTCCTGGATCCGAGGTTTGACAATTGGTCGGAGCCTCTTTTCCAGCGCCCTAGAGTAGACTTTCCCAGGGAGACTGCGCAATGTGATGCCCTGATAATTGGAGTACCCCCTCCAGTCCCCCTTTTTAAATACAGGAACCACCACCCCAGTCTGCCGCTCCACAGGTACTGTCCCCGACCTCCACGCGACATTAAAGAGGCGTGTCAACCAAGACAGCCCAACAATGCCAGAACTTCTTTGAGGCCAACCGAAAGTCCTCCATAGCCTCGCCGAACTCCCCCCACACCCGAGTTTCTCCTTCCACGACCGTCGCAGCCGCAGCCCTTCTGGCATCCCAGTACCTGTCTGCTGCTTCAGGAGACCGCTGGGCTAACCAAGTCTCCTTCTTTAGCCTGACGGCTTCCCTCACCGCTGGTGTCCACCAGCGCGTTCTTAGGTTGCTGCCTCAACAGGCACCGATGACCTTATGGCCACAGCTCCTGCCTGCCGCATCTGCAATAGAGGCTTTGAACATGGCCCATTCAGACTCCATGTCCCCAGCCTCCCTCGGGATACATGAGAACTTCTTCCGGAGGTGGGAGTTGAAGACCTCACAGACAGGGGCCTCCGCCAGATGTTCCCAGTTCACCCTCACTACACGTTTGGGTTTGCCAGGTCTGTCCGGCAGCCTTCCCCACCATCTGATCCAATTCACCACCAGGTGGTGATCAGTTGACAGCTCTGCTCCTTTCTTCCCCCGAGTGTCCAAAACATACGGCCGCAGTTCTGATGATACGACCACAAAGTCTACCATTGATCTTCGGCCTAAGGTGTTCTGGTACCAAGTACACTTATGAACTATCTTATGTTCGAACATGGTGTTTATTATGGCCAATCCATGACTTGCACAGTAGTCCAATAACAAGGCACTGCTCAGGTTCAGATCCTGGAGGCTGTTCCTCTCAATCACACCCCTCCAGGTTTCTTCATTGTTGCCCACATGAGTGTTGAAGTCCCCCAGCAGAACTATAGAGTCCCGAGGCGGAGCTCTATCCAGGACACCACCCAGAGACTCCAAGAAGGCCGGATACTCCAAACTGCTATTCGGTGCATAAGCACACACAACAGTCAGAGCCTTCCCCCCAGCGACTCGCAGTCGTATAGAGGTGACCCTCTCATTCCCTGGGGAGAACTCCAACACGGCGGCGCTCAACCGGGGACTTGTGAGTATCCCCACACCCGTCCAGTGCCTGTCACCTTGGCCAACTCCGGAAAAGTAAAGTCCAGCCCCTCTCCAGGAATTTGGTACCAGAGCCCATGCTATGGCTGGAGGTGAGCCCAACTATATCTAGTTAGTACCGCTCCACTTTCCGCACCAACTCAGGCTCCTTCCCTGCCAGAGAGGTGACATTCCACGTCCCGAGGACCAATCTGTGATGCCGAAAGTCGGCACGCCCTGGTGCCCGCCTTTGCCTGCCACCTGGCCTGCATTGTGCCCTAACCCAATGCTCATCCCTGCATGTGGTGGGTCCACGGGGTGGTGGCTCCATGTTTTTTCTGGCTGGGCCTGACTGGGCCCCATGGGCCAAGGCCTGGCCACCAGACGCTCGCTGGCGAGCTCCCTTCCCAGGTCTGGCTCCAGGAGGGGGCCCCGGTTTCCCTTTTCCAGGCGAGGTGCTGTAACTCTGCTGGTGTAATTTCATTGGGTTTCTTGGGAATCGCTCTAAGTCTGGCCCCTTCCCTGGGACCAGTTTGCCTTGGGAGACCCTACCAGGAGCTATTGCTCCCGACGACACAGCTCCCAGGATCACTGGGACACACAAACCCCTCCACCACATTAAGGTGTTGATTCTCAGAGGGGACACGTAGAAATTGCATAATATTAATGACACAAGTGAATACAGAATAATAAAATCATAATTCTCTAAACTGTGGTTAAGAACTAAGTGGAAGTAGAATGTATTTCAATTCTATAAGAGTATTGAAATCATCGTAGATAATGCACTAAGAAATCAATACAGTAATTGTCATTAGGCTTTATCAATTCAGAAACTTGTCCTACCAAAATCGGTCACTGGATGGCAGTGTGGCCACACAACGATGCATTAAATTTGACTTAATAACTCAGTCATTTTATATCGCAGATATGGGAGTTGAACTGTTTCTCATGAAAACATTTGCTGAGTAATATAGACTGGATTACAAGATGGTTAAAATTCACATTAATTCAGACGTGTGGAGAACTAGGGAGAGTTCACTCAAGTCACCCAAGAATTCTAAAGAATTAATGACCTTAGATAAGGTTACCAGCATCTGGCAAAGGCTCCAAGGAGTGGGGGTGGTGGAGGTGTGTGTGTGTGTGTTATTTTACCATTTGAAAAAATATTCAAATAGCAGAAATGATGAAACCCGACTTCAAAAAAATGACTGACAGAGCAAAATACAATCAGACTGTGGTACTTTTGAATTAGGTATCCAACCCCTTGATTAAAATCCTCCTTTTTTTTTGGTACAGACTTTTCAATATGTGCTGATATAGTAGAGAAAATAGGATGTCTAACAAAATGGGGATTTAATGCTTTGGGAACAGGACATTCTGTTCCACCTACTCACTGTCGTATATCCACTCCCAGCAAGTCCTCATGTCGTATGTCCACTCCCAGCAAGTCCTCATGTCGTATGGCTACTCCTAGCAAGTCCTCATGTCGTAGATCCACTCCCAGCAAGTCATGTCCTCATGTGATATGGCCACTCCCAGCAAGTCCTCATATTGTACGTCCACGCCCAGCAAATCCTCATGTCGTACGTTCACTCCCAGCAAGTCCTCATGTCATACATCCACTCCCAGTAAGTCTTCATGTCGTACGTCCACTCCCAACAAGTCCTCATGGGATATATCCACTCCCAGCAAGACCTCATGTCGTAGAGCCACTCGATCCACTTCCAGCAAGTCCTCATGTCGTACGTCCACTCCCAGCAAGACCTCATGTCACAGATCCACTCCCAGCAAGTCATCATGTCGTACGTCCACTCCCAGCAAGTCCTCATGTCGTAGAGCCACTCCCAGCAAGTCGTCATATCGTACATCCACTCCCAGCAAGTCCTCATGTTGTAGATCCACTCCCAGCAAGTCTTCATGTCATATGTCCACGCCCAGCAAGTCCTCATGTCGTATATCCACTCCCAGCAAGTCCTGGTGTTGTGGAGTCTGGATACACGACTGCCAAACAATAAGCCTCGATTCAGAAATCTTAAATTTAGTTTAAGATCATATCCCATTAAAACAAGTGGGCAATTTGCCAATAAGACACTGCAAATGCATATATCACTTGTCTGTAAATAAATGACTGTAAATTTGTCTTCTTGACATAGGCTACCCTTTCTTCATTGGGGTTAACATGGCACAAGTTATCCAAAGGAGTTGAATCAAGTGCAACTGGACTTGGTATATATCCGTGAAGACGTTTTGCCTCTCATCCAAGAGGCTTCCTCAGTTCGTGCCTTTCTGACTAGACCAAGCTAGTCTGACTGGCTGGTGATGAGACTCAGATATTTATCCTCTTGGAGTCGTTGTCCTAACCCTAACCCTTTAAAAACCTGCGGCTATCCCAGTTGGACCTTTGTGAAAACTGCAACACGTTCCAAAAAGACCAACCAGGTGAGTGAGGAGGAGAAAAGGAACAGAAGGAATAGCACAGTCATCCCGTATGTTTCTGGGGTCTCCGAGAAACTCAGGAGAATTTTCAACAAACACCGCATCCCGGTATACTTCAAACCCAGCAACACACTCCGACAAAGACTGGTTCATCCCAAAGACCGTGTACCACACACCCGGAAAAGCAGTCTGGTGTATGCTGTACAATGCAATGAGGATTGCACTGACCTATACATAGGAGAAACCAAACAACCACTACACAAACGGATGGCCCAACACAGAAGGCCAAACTCCTCAGGACAAGACTCAGCAGTCTATCTACACCTAAAGAGAAGACACACTCCTTCCAGGACAGCAACGTACACATTTTGGACAGGGAAGATAGATGGTTTGAAAGAGGGGTGAAGGAAGCCATCTATGCAAAACTGGAAAACCATCCCTCAACAGAGGAGGAGGTCTGCAACACCACCTATCTCCCACTTACAATGCTGTCCTTTCATCTCTACCCAGGAGACTCAAGAAGCCTAGCCTCCAAGAACAACAGTCGCTCACTAACGACTCCAACCACTCTCATGACCACTGAACAATGAAGTCGAAACTAACACCCCCAACCACCGTCGCTGCTAAACAAATGCAAATGGGGACGGGCGCGGCTGGACATCGGTAACAGGAGAGCCACGCATATCAATAGCTCCGATAACGACGGACGCGGCCAAACATCGGTACACAAAAGAGCCACTCATATCTATGGCTCTGTTAGCGACGAGCCTTGGTAAACATCGGGACACAAAGAGCCATGGACATCTATAGCTCTGACAACAACTCCTAGAGGATAAATACTGAGTCTCATCAGCAGCCAGTCAGACTAGCTTGGTCTTCTTTGCTGTGATCAGCAGTGACAATGACCTGGAAAGGTCATTAAGTGGTTCCAAATCCCGCTGTGACTCTGATAACACGTCAACAGCCTGGTTTCTTTAGTGACTTCCTGTCTGGTTGATGTCGGTTTGGCACCTTAATGTAAGTCTGGGGAAGGCCACTTGTGTGTGAGTCTGCCCTTGTGGACACACAGGCAGACTGTCATATTAAACCACACAATGTTTCTTGAAGAATCCAAATTTGTATGCCTGGGTTCGCTATGCTCGGCATTGGCGAAGCCTAGCAGATGAATCATGTCTGACCCTTCCGGTTGTTGGTTCTTCTCATGCAGAAAACGCCCAGCAGCGGTGGAGGAGAGCGGACCATCCACCAGCGGAACGGGAGCCAAGAAGTCCAAAGGCAAGAGCGGCTTTGGTGACTTCAGCTCCTGGTAGCATGCAGACACATTTAGCCGCTCCATGCAAACCCCAACAGGTTTATATTTTATATTGTTTTTTTCTTTGATTTATATACCTGATAAGTTGGAAGGTTGAAATGGTTTTGTTAGCTTCACTAAATAGTTTTTTTTCTCTTTATTTGTTGTGTTGTCAATATCTGTGACCTTGGTTTTATTTGACAATAAATGAAAACCACTTTTGCAACCGTTGTTTGGGTGTTTTCATTGGTTATACCCTTTTTACATCAGCGATATGATTTGAATTGTAAAACTAAACTTTGGAGAGGGAATGACAACAACAGTACATGTTGCAGGATCCACGACAAAGAAACAATACAGAGACAGAAATGAATGACTCCTCAATGAACGAGATTGTTTTATCATTTTCTAATTATCCAAGACCGCCTAATCAATATCTGGCCTTGATCATCTGATCAGCAGAAACGTCGCATGGGCTATGCAAAGAGTGTGGCCGCACCGGGCCTCGCACCTGGCCTGCAATCCTACAGGGTTTTTTCCTTTAAATATTTTTTTATGACTGTTCTTGCTTCTAAAATTCCATTATGCAGTCAAGGTCATGAAAAAAGATCTAACAAATTACTCGGGTTTTTTTCATTTTCGATATCGAGTCATTACATAGTGTAGTAGTCCATCTCACTGCTCACCGCAAGCAACAGGAAGCGGGAACTGTTGGCTGCATGAGACCGTGACCGAGTTCATCAACACAGGTAGGTGCTAAAGAATCAAATCAAATCAAATCTATTTTATTTCTATGGCCCAATATCACAAATTATAAATTTGCCTCAGTGGGCTTAACAGCAACACAACATCCTGTCCTTAGACCCTCTCATCGGATGAGGAAAACTCCCTAAAAACCCCTTTAACAGGGAGAAACAATAGGAAGAAACCTCAGGGAGAGCAACAGAGGAGGATCTCTCTCCCAAGACGGACAGCGTGCAATGGATGTTGTGTTCACGTAATTTACATAATACAACATTGAAAGAGGATAACAGAATTATAATGGACATAAAATATATGAAGAACATGATGCACAGGATGCCAAGCAGTGTCCACATGCCAACGGAGCAGTCCAGGACCCAGGCCACGTGACCAGCATCATCATGTAATAGAAGAAATACTTATGTGAGGAGTGGAAGGGCAGGCAGCATCCAAATGGCGACCACCATCACCACGGAGACCTGGGAGGAGAACCGACTGCACATGCCCACAGGGGAGACTGACATGACACCATTCAAACACAGAGAAAGAGAAAGGAGAAGACATCATTCAGAGAGAGAGAAAAGACATGTTAGAGAAGAGAACAGTTTGCAATAGTCATTAGCCATAATCAATTAAGTCATCAATTAGTCATAATCTATACTCTGTAATCTATACTCGATAATTTCGTCGGCAGAACAGTGGTTGGTAAAAGAAGAAAAAAAAACTAAAAAGAAAGAAGAATTTCATAAGTCGCTGCGAGGATCGCTGGATAAATTTGTCAACACTTCCAGATGTGGTGGCTGAGCAAGTGTCCAAAGCCAGCGGCTGTGAAGCCAGCACCTGTCGGAATTCCAAGAAGTAAAGTCAGAATTCCGAGAAGTAAAGTCAGAATGCCGAGAAGTAAAGTCAGAATTCCAAGAAATAAAGTTGCAATTACACAAACGTTCTTTTGTTTAATGTGTCGGAAACGGGCTTCCATCAGCACCACCCACACGGGCACTGTGGCTAGTACTGTGGCTAGTACTGTGGCTAGTACTATGGCTAGTACTATGGCTAGTAAGCCTTCCGGGCCGCGCCAGCAGCAGGACGAGAACATGGACACAGGATGACGATTACGCCCAAGGTGAGGAATGAGGATAGTAAGTGGCTGTGGCTGACAAATATTTATAATCAGGTAACTATGCGAAATTAAACTGTAAATGTAAAATAAACCATGTGCATGATCTACTACTACTACTACTGCTACTACTACTACTACTACTACTACTACTACTACTACTACTACTTTCAGCTGCTCCCGTTAGGGGTCGCCACAGCGGATCATCCGTTTCCATTTCCAAACTATGTGCGTGATGCTGTATTATTGTACGTGTTGAAAATGAATTGCACCGAGATTACACACGCAGTAGAATTTGAATAGCTGCGTGCAGTATAGAGCTAGAATAGCTACGTGCAGTACAGAGCTAGAATAGCTGCGTGCAGAATAGAGCTAGAATAGCTACGTGCAGTATAGAGCTAGAATAGCTGCGTGCAGAATAGAGCTAGAATAGCTACGTGCAGTATAGAGCTAGAATAGCAAGGTGCAGTATAGAGCTAGAATAGCTGCGTGCAGTATAGAGCTAGAATAGCTGCGTGCAGAATAGAGCTAGAATAGCTGCGTGCAGTATATGGCTAGAATAGCTGCGTGCAGTATAGGGCTAGAATAGCTGCGTGCAGTATAGAGCTAGAATAGGTCGTGCAGTATAGAGTTAGAATAGCGGTGTGCACAATAGCTACGTGCAGAATAGAGCTAGAATAGCTACGTGCAGTATAGAGCTAGAATAGCTGCGTGCAGTATAGCGCTAGAATAGCTGCGTGCAGTATAGAGCTAGAATAGCTGCGTGCAGAATAGAAACGTGCAGTATAGAGCTAGAACAACTGCGTGCAGTATAGCGCTAGAATAGCTGCGTGCAGTATAGAGCTAGAATAGCTGCGTGCAGTATAGAGCTAGAATAGCTGCGTGCAGTATAGAGCTAGAATACCTGCGTGCAGAAAAGCTGCGTGCAGTATAGCGCTAGAATAGCTGCGTGCAGTATAGAGCTAGAATATCTGCGTGCAGCATAGAGCTAGAATAGCTGCGTGAAGTATAGAGGTAGAATAGCTGCGTGCAGCATAGAGCTAAAATAGCTGCGTTCAGTATAGCGCTAGAATAGCTGCGTGCAGTGTAGAGCTAGAATAGCTGCGTGCAGTATACAGCTAGAATAGCTGCGTGAAGTATAGAGCTAGAATAGCTGCGTGCAGTATAGAGCTAGAATAGCTGCGTGCAGTGTAGAGCTAGAATAGCTGCGTGCAGTATACAGCTAGAATAGCTGCGTGAAGTATAGAGCTAGAATAGCTGCGTGCAGTATAGAGCTAGAATAGCTGCGTGCAGTATAGAGCTAGAATAGCTGCGTGCAGAATAGCTACCTGCAGTATAGAGCTTGAATAGGTCGTGCAGTATAGAGCTAGAATAGCGGTGTGCACAATAGCTACGTGCAGTATAGGGCTAGAATAGCTGCGTGCAGTATAGAGCTAGAATAGCTGCGTGTAGTATAGAGCTAGAATAGTTGTGTGCAGTATAGAGCTAAAATAGCTGCGTGTAGTATAGAGCTAGAATAGTTTTGTACGTGTGAGCTTGAGTCATGCGCATGCATGTCAATGTGCAGCCCCCCCCCGACGACCCTGATGATCAATATTGTCTATGAACATGAACAACTCTTGAGTTTGTGGTGTTTGTAAATATGTAAAACTCTGTAAAGATAGATCTGTATGTAAAGATACAACTGTATGAGATATGTATGTGTGGCCAGAACATCACAGGGATTTATAAGTCTGGCCTGATTCAGTTTCATCCAGTGTGCATTTTAACCTCTGAATTGCTGTTCCTTACAGGCTACCCTAGAATTTATTCACCTCATTACAACCTTTCCTAGAATTTATACACTTCCTTACAGCCTACACTAGAATTTATTAACCTCATTACAGCCTACCCTAGAATTTAGTCACCTCATTACAGCCTACCCTAGAATTGATTCACTTCCTTACAGCCTACCCTAGAATTTATACACTTCCTTACAGCCTACCCTAGAATTTAGTCAGGCCAACACCTTTACAGCCTTTCCCAGAATTTATTCACCTCATTACAGCCTATTCTAGAATTTATTCACCTCATTACAGCCTTTCCTAGAATTTATTCACCTCATTACAGCCTTTCCTAGAATTTATACACTTCCTTACAGCCTACCCTAGAATTTATTAACCTCATTACAGCCTTTCCTAGAATTTATTAACCTCATAACAGCCTTTCCTAGAATTTATACACTTCCTTACAGCCTACCCTAGAATTTATTAACCTCATTACAGCCTTTCCTAGAATTTATACACTTCCTTACAGCCTACCCTAGAATTTATTAACCTCATTACAGCCTTTCCTAGAATTTATACACTTCTTTACAGCCTACCCTAGAATTTATTAACCTCATTACAGCCTTTCCTAGAATTTATTAACCTCATTACAGCCTTTCCTAGAATTTATACACTTCCTTACAGCCTACCCTAGAATTTATTCACTTCCTTACAGCCTACCCTAGAATTTATTCACCTCATTACAGCCTACCGTAGAGTTTAGTCACCTCATTACAGCCTACCCTAGAATTTATTCACCTCATTACAGCCTACCCTAGAATTGATTCACTTCCTTACAGCCTACCCTAGAATTTATACACTTCCTTACAGCCTACCCTAGAATTTATACACTTACTTACAGCCTACCCTAGAATTTAGTCAGGCCAACACCTTTACAGCCTTTCCCAGAATTTATTCACCTCATTACAGCCTATTCTAGAATTTATTCACCTCATTACAGCCTTTCCTAGAATTTATTCACCTCATTACAGCCTTTCCTAGAATTTATACACTTCCTTACAGCCTACCCTAGAATTTATTAACCTCATTACAGCCTTTCCTAGAATTTATTAACCTCATTACAGCCTTTCCTAGAATTTATACACTTCCTTACAGCCTACCCTAGAATTTATTAACCTCATTACAGCCTTTCCTAGAATTTATACACTTCCTTACAGCCTACCCTAGAATTTATTAACCTCATTACAGCCTTTCCTAGAATTTATACACTTCTTTACAGCCTACCCTAGAATTTATTAACCTCATTACAGCCTTTCCTAGAATTTATTAACCTCATTACAGCCTTTCCTAGAATTTATACACTTCCTTACAGCCTACCCTAGAATTTATTCACTTCCTTACAGCCTACCCTAGAATTTAGTCAGGCCAACACCTTTACAGCCTTTCCCAGAATTTATTCACCTCATTACAGCCTATTCTAGAATTTATTCACCTCATTACAGCCTTTCCTAGAATTTATTCACCTCATTACAGCCTTTCCTAGAATTTACACACTTTCTTACAGCCTACCCTAGAATTTATTAACCTCATTACAGCCTTTCCTAGAATTTATTAACCTCATTACAGCCTTTCCTAGAATTTATACACTTCCTTACAGCCTACCCTAGAATTTATTAACCTCATTACAGCCTTTCCTAGAATTTATACACTTCCTTACAGCCTACCCTAGAATTTATTAACCTCATTACAGCCTTTCCTAGAATTTATACACTTCTTTACAGCCTACCCTAGAATTTATTAACCTCATTACAGCCTTTCCTAGAATTTATTAACCTCATTACAGCCTTTCCTAGAATTTATACACTTCCTTACAGCCTACCCTAGAATTTATTCACTTCCTTACAGCCTACCCTAGAATTTATTCACCTCATTACAGCCTACCGTAGAGTTTAGTCACCTCATTACAGCCTACCCTAGAATTTATTCACCTCATTACAGCCTATTCTAGATTTTATTCACCTCATTACAGCCTTTCCTAGAATTTATTCACCTCATTACAGCCTACCCTAGAATTGATTCACTTCCTTACAGCCTACCCTAGAATTTATACACTTCCTTACAGCCTACCCTAGAATTTATACACTTACAGCCTACCCTAGAATTTAGTCAGGCCAACACCTTTACAGCCTTTCCCAGAATTTATTCACCTCATTACAGCCTATTCTAGAATTTATTCACCTCATTACAGCCTTTCCTAGAATTTATTCACCTCATTACAGCCTTTCCTAGAATTTATACACTTCCTTACAGCCTACCCTAGAATTTATTAACCTCATTACAGCCTTTCCTAGAATTTATTAACCTCATTACAGCCTTTCCTAGAATTTATACACTTCCTTACAGCCTACCCTAGAATTTATTAACCTCATTACAGCCTTTCCTAGAATTTATACACTTCTTTACAGCCTACCCTAGAATTTATTAACCTCATTACAGCCTTTCCTAGAATTTATTAACCTCATTACAGCCTTTCCTAGAATTTATACACTTCCTTACAGCCTACCCTAGAATTTATTCACTTCCTTACAGCCTACCCTAGAATTTATTCACCTCATTACAGCCTACCGTAGAGTTTAGTCACCTCATTACAGCCTACCCTAGAATTTATTCAGGCCAACACCTTTACAGCCTTTCCCAGAATTTATTCACCTCATTACAGCCTATTCTAGAATTTATTCACCTCATTACAGCCTTTCCTAGAATTTATTCACCTCATTACAGCCTTTCCTAGAATTTATACACTTCCTTACAGCCTACCCTAGAATTTATTAACCTCATTACAGCCTTTCCTAGAATTTATTAACCTCATTACAGCCTTTCCTAGAATTTATACACTTCCTTACAGCCTACCCTAGAATTTATTAACCTCATTACAGCCTTTCCTAGAATTTATACACTTCCTTACAGCCTACCCTAGAATTTATTAACCTCATTACAGCCTTTCCTAGAATTTATACACTTCTTTACAGCCTACCCTAGAATTTATTAACCTCATTACAGCCTTTCCTAGAATTTATTAACCTCATTACAGCCTTTCCTAGAATTTATACACTTCCTTACAGCCTACCCTAGAATTTATTCACTTCCTTACAGCCTACCCTAGAATTTATTCACCTCATTACAGCCTACCGTAGAGTTTAGTCACCTCATTACAGCCTACCCTAGAATTTATTCACCTCATTACAGCCTATTCTAGATTTTATTCACCTCATTACAGCCTTTCCTAGAATTTATTCACCTCATTACAGCCTACCCTAGAATTGATTCACTTCCTTACAGCCTACCCTAGAATTTATACACTTCCTTACAGCCTACCCTAGAATTTATACACTTACAGCCTACCCTAGAATTTAGTCAGGCCAACACCTTTACAGCCTTTCCCAGAATTTATTCACCTCATTACAGCCTATTCTAGAATTTATTCACCTCATTACAGCCTTTCCTAGAATTTATTCACCTCATTACAGCCTTTCCTAGAATTTATACACTTCCTTACAGCCTACCCTAGAATTTATTAACCTCATTACAGCCTTTCCTAGAATTTATTAACCTCATTACAGCCTTTCCTAGAATTTATACACTTCCTTACAGCCTACCCTAGAATTTATTAACCTCATTACAACCTTTCCTAGAATTTATACACTTCTTTACAGCCTACCCTAGAATTTATTAACCTCATTACAGCCTTTCCTAGAATTTATTAACCTCATTACAGCCTTTCCTAGAATTTATACACTTCCTTACAGCCTACCCTAGAATTTATTCACTTCCTTACAGCCTACCCTAGAATTTATTCACCTCATTACAGCCTACCGTAGAGTTTAGTCACCTCATTACAGCCTACCCTAGAATTTATTCACCTCATTACAGCCTACCCTAGAATTGATTCACTTCCTTACAGCCTACCCTAGAATTTATACACTTCCTTACAGCCTACCCTAGAATTTATACACTTACTTACAGCCTACCCTAGAATTTAGTCAGGCCAACACCTTTACAGCCTTTCCCAGAATTTATTCACCTCATTACAGCCTATTCTAGAATTTATTCACCTCATTACAGCCTTTCCTAGAATTTATTCACCTCATTACAGCCTTTCCTAGAATTTATACACTTCCTTACAGCCTACCCTAGAATTTATTAACCTCATTACAGCCTTTCCTAGAATTTATTAACCTCATTACAGCCTTTCCTAGAATTTATACACTTCCTTACAGCCTACCCTAGAATTTATTAACCTCATTACAGCCTTTCCTAGAATTTATACACTTCCTTACAGCCTACCCTAGAATTTATTAACCTCATTACAGCCTTTCCTAGAATTTATACACTTCTTTACAGCCTACCCTAGAATTTATTAACCTCATTACAGCCTTTCCTAGAATTTATTAACCTCATTACAGCCTTTCCTAGAATTTATACACTTCCTTACAGCCTACCCTAGAATTTATTCACTTCCTTACAGCCTACCCTAGAATTTAGTCAGGCCAACACCTTTACAGCCTTTCCCAGAATTTATTCACCTCATTACAGCCTATTCTAGAATTTATTCACCTCATTACAGCCTTTCCCAGAATTTATTCACCTCATTACAGCCTATTCTAGAATTTATTCACCTCATTACAGCCTTTCCTAGAATTTATTCACCTCATTACAGCCTTTCCTAGAATTTATACACTTCCTTACAGCCTACCCTAGAATTTATTAACCTCATTACAGCCTTTCCTAGAATTTATTAACCTCATTACAGCCTTTCCTAGAATTTATACACTTCCTTACAGCCTACCCTAGAATTTATTAACCTCATTACAGCCTTTCCTAGAATTTATACACTTCCTTACAGCCTACCCTAGAATTTATTAACCTCATTACAGCCTTTCCTAGAATTTATACACTTCTTTACAGCCTACCCTAGAATTTATTAACCTCATTACAGCCTTTCCTAGAATTTATTAACCTCATTACAGCCTTTCCTAGAATTTATACACTTCCTTACAGCCTACCCTAGAATTTATTCACTTCCTTACAGCCTACCCTAGAATTTATTCACCTCATTACAGCCTACCGTAGAGTTTAGTCACCTCATTACAGCCTACCCTAGAATTTATTCACCTCATTACAGCCTATTCTAGATTTTATTCACCTCATTACAGCCTTTCCTAGAATTTATTCACCTCATTACAGCCTACCCTAGAATTGATTCACTTCCTTACAGCCTACCCTAGAATTTATACACTTCCTTACAGCCTACCCTAGAATTTATACACTTACAGCCTACCCTAGAATTTAGTCAGGCCAACACCTTTACAGCCTTTCCCAGAATTTATTCACCTCATTACAGCCTATTCTAGAATTTATTCACCTCATTACAGCCTTTCCTAGAATTTATTCACCTCATTACAGCCTTTCCTAGAATTTATACACTTCCTTACAGCCTACCCTAGAATTTATTAACCTCATTACAGCCTTTCCTAGAATTTATTAACCTCATTACAGCCTTTCCTAGAATTTATACACTTCCTTACAGCCTACCCTAGAATTTATTAACCTCATTACAGCCTTTCCTAGAATTTATACACTTCCTTACAGCCTACCCTAGAATTTATTAACCTCATTACAGCCTTTCCTAGAATTTATACACTTCTTTACAGCCTACCCTAGAACTTATACACTTCTTTACAGCCTACCCTAGAATTTATTAACCTCATTACAGCCTTTCCTAGAATTTATACACTTCCTTACAGCCTACCCTAGAATTTATTCACTTCCTTACAGCCTACCCTAGAATTTATTCACCTCATTACAGCCTACCCTAGAGTTTAGTCACCTCATTACAGCCTACCCTAGAATTTATTCACCTCATTACAGCCTATTCTAGATTTTATTCACCTCATTACAGCCTTTCCTAGAATTTATTCACCTCATTACAGCCTACCCTAGAATTGATTCACTTCCTTACAGCCTACCCTAGAATTTATACACTTCCTTACAGCCTACCCTAGAATTTATACACTTACTTACAGCCTACCCTAGAATTTAGTCAGGCCAACACCTTTACAGCCTTTCCCAGAATTTATTCACCTCATTACAGCCTATTCTAGAATTTATTCACCTCATTACAGCCTTTCCTAGAATTTATTCACCTCATTACAGCCTTTCCTAGAATTTATACACTTCCTTACAGCCTACCCTAGAATTTATTAACCTCATTACAGCCTTTCCTAGAATTTATTAACCTCATTACAGCCTTTCCTAGAATATATACACTTCCTTACAGCCTACCCTAGAATTTATTAACCTCATTACAGCCTTTCCTAGAATTTATACACTTCTTTACAGCCTACCCTAGAATATATTAACCTCATTACAGCCTTTCCTAGAATTTATTAACCTCATTACAGCCTTTCCTAGAATTTATACACTTCCTTACAGCCTACCCTAGAATTTATTCACTTCCTTACAGCCTACCCTAGAATTTATTAACCTCATTACAGCCTTTCCTAGAATTTATTCACCTCATTACAGCCTACCCTAGAATTTATTCACCTCATTACAGCCTATTCTAGATTTTATTCACCTCATTACAGCCTTTCCTAGAATTTATTCACCTCATTACAGCTTACCCTAGCATTTATTCACCTCATTACAGCCTTTCCTAGAATTGATTCACTTCCTTACAGCCTACCCTAGAATTTATTCACGTCATTACAGCCTTTCCTAGAATTTATTCACCTCATTACAGCCTACCCTAGAATTTATTCACCTCATTACAGCCTTTCCTAGAATTGATTCACCTCATTACAGCCTTTCCTAGAATTGATTCACTTCCTTACAGCCTAGCCTAGAATTGATTCACTTCCTTACAGCCTACCCTAGAATTGATTCACTTCCTTACAGCCTAGCCTAGAATTGATTCACTTCCTTACAGCCTACCCTAGAATTGATTCACTTCCTTACAGCCTACCCTAGAATTTAGTCAGGCCAACACCTTTTTAACACTGATGTTTTTAATGTGGTTGTTTTATTTTAATTTGATTGCTATGTTTTGTCCTATGTGTTCTTTTTAATTGTTAAGTGTATTGGGACCATGCAGCATGGTGATTCTACACTTTAAATATGATTGATTGGGGCGTCCGGGTAGCGTAGCAGTCTATTCCGTTGCCCACCAACACGGGAGATCGCCGGTCCGAATCCCCGTGTTACCTCCGGCTTGGTCGGACGTCCCTACAGACACAATTGGCCGTGTCTGCGGGTGGGAAGCCGGATGTGGGTATGTGTCCTGGTTGCTACACTAGCGCCTCCTCTGGTCGGTCGGAGTGCCTGTTCAGGGGGGAGGGGGAACAGGGGGGAATAGCGTGCTCCTCCCACGCGCTACGTCCCCCTGGAGAAACTCCTCACTGCCAGGTGAAAAGAAGTGGCTGGTGACTCCACATGTCTGGGAGGAGGCACGTGGTCGTCTGCAGCCTCCCCGGATCAGCAGAGGGGGTGGAGCAGAGACCGGGACGGCTCGGAAGAGGGGGGTAATTGGCCGGATACAATTGGGAGAGAAAAAAAGGGGGGGGATTAGATGAAAAAAGTAATGATTGATATCAGGCCAGATTTTCCACAGCAGCAAAACCCCACCGTCCAAACACAAAGACGTTTTGAGAGCTGAGCATCAGAGGCTGCGTTTAGATGAATGCTGAACCATTTTATTTGTGGTTCTGAGCTGTGACGGAAGCCACGGGGGGGAGGGGGGGGACAAAACCACCTCCTCGTCACGGTTGGAATCTAAATGAATGAAGCGAGTTACTTCAAGGATGAGCTCGTACCTTCAACCAGCTCAACAACCCAGGCGACGGGCTGCTTAATCTCAATGCATCTTAACGACTGATGCGTTCTGCACTGTCCTCCATCACTCGTACCTCCGAGACAGACAGAAGGACTCAACATGTACGCCTGATGCCTACCTTGTGTTGCTAAGCAACGGAAACACTAACCGGCTTGGAGGCTGAATGAGCACATGTGGCCAATCTGACAGCTTTCAGGGTGATGGCGTGAGACGTGTTTTACAGTTGATACCATTTGAAATCAAAATGCTTCCCTGACTGCTGTCGGTGAAGGAACTGAGTGACACAGCCCCAGCAGCCCGCAGACATGTCCGCTGCTGTCCACCCAGTCCTCCTCCGCCTGCTGGTCTTGTCAAGCGTCTCTGAGGCTGAAGACTCTGTGTCACAGCTCCAACCAGGAAATGTCAGGTGTATCTTTGGACGTGCATCTGGGCCAAAACCCTGTGTGTCCTGTTACTCTGCAGAGCTGCACATCATTCAGATGTGATACTGCTAATCTGCCTCAAGGTGATGGACCACACCCACCTGTCTGTCTCATGGTGATGGACCACACCCACCTGTCTGTCTCGTGGTGATGGACCATACCCACCTGTCTGTCTCGTGGTGATGGACCATACCCACCTGTCTGTCTCAAGGTGATGGACCACACCCACCTGTCTGTCTCAAGGTGATGGGCCATACCCACCTGTCTGTCTCAAGGTGATGGACCATACCCACCTGTCTGTCTCAAGGTGATGGACCATACCCACCTGTCTGTCTCGTGGTGATGGACCATACCCACCTGTCTGTCTCAAGGTGATGGACCATACCCACCTGTCTGTCTCGTGGTGATGGACCATACCCACCTGTCTGTCTCATGGTGATGGACCATACCCACCTGTCTGTCTCGTGGTGATGGACCATACCCACCTGTCTGTCTCGTGGTGATGGACCATACCCACCTGTCTGTCTCGTGGTGATGGACCATACCCACCTGTCTGTCTCGTGGTGATGGACCATACCCACCTGTCTGTCTCATGGTGATGGACCACATCCACCTGTCTGTCTCAAGGTGATGGACCATACCCACCTGTCTGTCTCGTGGTGATGGACCATACCCACCTGTCTGTCTCGTGGTGATGGACCATACCCACCTGTCTGTCTCAAGGTGATGGACCACACCCACCTGTCTGTCTCAAGGTGATGGGCCATACCCACCTGTCTGTCTCATGGTGATGGACCATACCCACCTGTCTATCTCATGGTGATGGACCATACCCACCTGTCTGTCTCGTGGTGATGGACCATACCCACCTGTCTGTCTCATGGTGATGGACCATACCCACCTGTCTGTCTCATGGTGATGGACCATACCCACCTGTCTGTCTCATGGTGATGGACCATACCCACCTGTCTGTCTCATGGTGATGGACCATACCCACCTGTCTGCATCAAGGTGATGGACCATACCCACCTGTCTATCTCATGGTGATGGACCATACCCACCTGTCTGTCTCGTGGTGATGGACCATACCCACCTGTCTGCATCAAGGTGATGGACCATACCCACCTGTCTGTCTCATGGTGATGGACCATACCCACCTGTCTGTCTCGTGGTGATGGACCATACCCACCTGTCTGTCTCGTGGTGATGGACCATACCCACCTGTCTATCTCATGGTGATGGACCATACCCACCTGTCTGTCTCGTGGTGATGGACCATACCCACCTGTCTGTCTCGTGGTGATGGACCATACCCACCTGTCTGTCTCATGGTGATGGACCATACCCACCTGTCTGTCTCGTGGTGATGGACCATACCCACCTCTCTGTCTCGTGGTGATGGACCATACCCACCTGTCTGTCTCATGGTGATGGACCATACCCACCTGTCTGTCTCGTGGTGATGGACCATACCCACCTGTCTGTCTCGTGGTGATGGGCCATACCCACCTGTCTGTCTCATGGTGATGGACCATACCCACCTGTCTGTCTCGTGGTGATGGACCATACCCACCTGTCTGTTTCATGGTGATGGACCATACCCACCTGTCTGTCTCAAGGTGATGGACCATACCCACCTGTCTGTCTCATGGTGATGGACCATACCCACCTGTCTGTCTCGTGGTGATGGACCATACCCACCTGTCTGTCTCGTGGTGATGGACCATACCCACCTGTCTGTCTCATGGTGATGGACCATACCCAGCCATCCGTACCCACCTGTCTGTCTCATGGTGATGGACCATACCCACCTGTCTGCCTCATGGTGATGGACCATACCCACCTGTCTGTCTCATGGTGATGGACCATACCCACCTGTCTGCATCAAGGTGATGGACCATACCCACATGTCTGTCTCATGGTGATGGACCATACCCACCTGTCTGTCATACCCACCTGTCTGTCTCATGGTGATGGACCACACCCACCTGTCTGCATCAAGGTGATGGACAATACCCACCTGTCTGTCTCATGGTGATGGACCATACCCACATGTCTGTCTCATGGTGATGGACCATACCCACCTGTCTGCCTCAAGGTGATGGACCATACCCACCTGTCTGTCTCATGGTGATGGACCATACCCACCTGTCTGTCTCATGGTGATGGACCATACCCACCTGTCTGCCTCATGGTGATGGACCATACCCACCTGTCTGTCTCGTGGTGATGGGCCATACCCACCTGTCTGTCTCGTGGTGATGGACCATACCCACCTGTCTGTCATACCCACCTGTCTGTCTCATGGTGATGGACCATACCCACCTGTCTGTCTCGTGGTGATGGACCATACCCACCTGTCTGTTTCATGGTGATGGACCATACCCACCTGTCTGTCTCATGGTGATGGACCATACCCACCTGTCTGTCTCGTGGTGATGGACCATACCCACCTGTCTGTCTCGTGGTGATGGGCCATACCCACCTGTCTGTCTCAAGGTGATGGGCCATACCCACCTGTCTGTCTCAAGGTGATGGACCATACCCACCTGTCTGTCTCATGGTGATGGACCATACCCACCTGTCTGTCTCATGGTGATGGACCATACCCACCTGTCTGTCTCATGGTGATGGACCATACCCACCTGTCTGTCTCGTGGTGATGGACCATACCCACCTGTCTGTCTCATGGTGATGGACCATACCCACCTGTCTGTCTCATGGTGATGGACCATACCCACCTGTCTGTCTCATGGTGATGGACCATACCCACCTGTCTGTCTCATGGTGATGGACCATACCCACCTGTCTGTCTCATGGTGATGGGCCCTACCCACCTGTCTGTCGAATGGTGATGGACCATACCCACCTGTCTGTCTCATGGTGATGGACCATACCCACCTGTCTGTCTCATGGTGATGGACCATACCCACCTGTCTGTCTCATGGTGATGGGCCATACCCACCTGTCTGTCGAATGGTGATGGACCATACCCACCTGTCTGTCTCATGGTGATGGGCCATACCCACCTGTCTGTCTCATGGTGATGGACCATACCCACCTGTCTGTCTCATGGTGATGGACCATACCCACCTGTCTGTCTCATGGTGATGGACCATACCCACCTGTCTGTCTCATGGTGATGGGCCATACCCACCTGTCTGTCGACTGGTGATGGACCATACCCACCTGTCTGTCTCATGGTGATGGACCATACCCACCTGTCTGTCTCATGGTGATGGACCATACCCACCTGTCTGCCTCATGGTGATGGACCATACCCACCTGTCTGTCTCATGGTGATGGACCATACCCACCTGTCTGTCTCATGGTGATGGGCCATACCCACCTGTCTGTCTCATGGTGATGGACCATACCCACCTGTCTGTCTCATGGTGATGGACCATACCCACCTGTCTGTCTCATGGTGATGGACCATACCCACCTGTCTGTGTCATGGTGATGGGCCATACCCACCTGTCTGTCGACTGGTGATGGACCATACCCACCTGTCTGTCTCATGGTGATGGACCATACCCACCTGTCTGTGTCATGGTGATGGACCATACCCACCTGTCTGTCTCATGGTGATGGACCATACCCACCTGTCTGCCTCATGGTGATGGACCATACCCACCTGTCTGTCTCATGGTGATGGACCATACCCAGCCATCCGTACCCACCTGTCTGTCTCATGGTGATGGACCATACCCACCTGTCTGCCTCATGGTGATGGACCATACCCACCTGTCTGTCTCATGGTGATGGACCATACCCACCTGTCTGTCTCATGGTGATGGACCATACCCACCTGTCTGTCGACTGTTGATGGACCATACCCACCTGTCTGTCTCATGGTGATGGACCATACCCACCTGTCTGTCTCATGGTGATGGACCATACCCACCTGTCTGTCTCAAGGTGATGGACCATACCCACCTGTCTGTCTCATGGTGATGGACCATACCCACCTGTCTGTCTCAAGGTGATGGACCATACCCACCTGTCTGTCTCATGGTGATGGACCATACCCACCTGTCTGTCTCATGGTGATGGACCATACCCACCTGTCTGTCTCATGGTGATGGACCATACCCACCTGTCTGTCTCATGGTGATGGACCATACCCACCTGTCTGTCTCATGGTGATGGACCATACCCACCTGTCTGTCTCGTGGTGATGAGTTTATGTAATCGGTCACCTTCTGTTGTTGCACAGTAGAACATCGAGGACAGTCGACATCGTGACAACAACACACGTGAGTCGGTGTGGGGACATACACGAGTTTGAGGAGACAGAAAGTTGGGCCATGAAGTGTATATGTGTGTTTTTATAAAATAGGTTCGGTTGATGATAAAGTTGATCCTTTTTCCAGCAACTTCTCCAAACTCCACCCCGACCCCCCCCACCCCCCCCCCCTCCCAACCCCCACCCAGGACCAGCAGCAGGGTTTGTTTGTTAAACCCACATACTATGTAGAAGGTGCTGGGAGCACCAGACCATTACACAGCAGGGTCCACCAGCGAAGTGAGACCTAATGTGGATTGTTGAGAGGGACAAGCATCAATATGACATTACAACGTGGCCCACGTCAGCCCACGTCAGCCCACGTCAGCCCACGTCAGCACACTTCAGCACACGTCAGCACGGGTCAGCACACGTCAGCCCACGTCAGCCCACGTCAGCCCACGTCAGCACACGTCAGCCCACGTCAGCCCACGTCAGCACACGTCAGCACGGGTCAGCACACGTCAGCCCACGTCAGCCCACGTCAGCCCACGTCAGCCCACGTCAGCCCACGTCAGCACACGTCAGCACACGTCAGCACACGTCAGCACGGGTCAGCACACGTCAGCCCACGTCAGCCCACGTCAGCACACGTCAGCCCACGTCAGCCCACGTCAGCCCACGTCAGCCCACGTCAGCACACGTCAGCCCACGTCAGCCCACGTCAGCCCACGTCAGCACACGTCAGCACACGTCAGCCCACGTCAGCACGGGTCAGCACACGTCAGCCCACGTCAGCCCACGTCAGCACACGTCAGCCCACGTCAGCCCACGTCAGCCCACGTCAGCACACGTCAGCCCACGTCAGCCCACGTCAGCCCACGTCAGCACGGGTCAGCCCACGTCAGCCCACGTCAGCCCACGTCAGCCCACGTCAGCACGGGTCAGCCCACGTCAGCACACGTCAGCCCACGTCAGCACACGTCAGCCCACGTCAGCCCACGTCAGCCCACGTCAGCACGGGTCAGCACGGGTCAGCCCACGTCAGCCCACGTCAGCCCACGTCAGCCCACGTCAGCACACGTCAGCACACGTCAGCCCACGTCAGCCCACGTCAGCACACGTCAGCACACGTCAGCCCACGTCAGCCCACGTCAGCACGGGTCAGCACGGGTCAGCACACGTCAGCCCACGTCAGCACACGTCAGCACACGTCAGCCCACGTCAGCACACGTCAGCACACATCAGCCCACGTCAGCACACGTCAGCCCACGTCAGCACGGGTCAGCACACGTCAGCACGGGTCAGCACACGTCAGCCCACGTCAGCCCACGTCAGCACACGTCAGCCCACGTCAGCACACGTCAGCACACGTCAGCCCACGTCAGCACACGTCAGCCCACGTCAGCCCACGTCAGCCCACGTCAGCACACGTCAGCACACGTCAGCCCACGTCAGCACGGGTCAGCACACGTCAGCCCACGTCAGCACACGTCAGCCCACGTCAGCCCACGTCAGCCCACGTCAGCACACGTCAGCCCACGTCAGCCCACGTCAGCACGGGTCAGCACGGGTCAGCACACGTCAGCACGGGTCAGCACACGTCAGCCCACGTCAGCACGGGTCAGCACACGTCAGCCCACGTCAGCCCACGTCAGCCCACGTCAGCCCACGTCAGCACACGTCAGCACACGTCAGCCCACGTCAGCACACGTCAACCCACGTCAGCACACGTCAGCACACGTCAGCCCACGTCAGCCCACGTCAGCCCACGTCAGCACACGTCAGCCCACGTCAGCCCACGTCAGCACACGTCAGCACACGTCAGCACACGTCAGCACGGGTCAGCACGGGTCAGCACACGTCAGCACACGTCAGCACACGTCAGCACACGTCAGCACACGTCAGCACGGGTCAGCACACGTCAGCACACGTCAGCACGGGTCAGCACACGTCAGCACACGTCAGCCCACGTCAGCACACGTCAGCCCACGTCAGCACACGTCAGCACACGTCAGCACACGTCAGCACACGTCAGCCCACGTCAGCACACGTCAGCACGGGTCAGCACACGTCAGCACACGTCAGCACGGGTCAGCACACGTCAGCACACGTCAGCCCACGTCAGCACACGTCAGCACACGTCAGCACACGTCAGCCCACGTCAGCACACGTCAGCCCACGTCAGCCCACGTCAGCACACGTCAGCACACGTCAGCCCACGTCAGCCCACGTCAGCCCACGTCAGCCCACGTCAGCACGGGTCAGCACGGGTCAGCACGGGTCAGCACGGGTCAGCACACGTCAGCACGGGTCAGCACGGGTCAGCACGGGTCAGCACACGTCAGCACACGTCAGCCCACGTCAGCACACGTCAGCCCACGTCAGCACACGTCAGCACACGTCAGCACGGGTCAGCACACGTCAGCACACGTCAGCCCACGTCAGCCCACGTCAGCACACGTCAGCCCACGTCAGCACACGTCAGCCCACGTCAGCACACGTCAGCACACGTCAGCACACGTCAGCACGGGTCAGCACACGTCAGCCCACGTCAGCCCACGTCAGCACACGTCAGCACGGGTCAGCACACGTCAGCACGGGTCAGCACACGTCAGCACGGGTCAGCACACGTCAGCACGGGTCAGCACACGTCAGCCCACGTCAGCACACGTCAGCACGGGTCAGCACACGTCAGCACGGGTCAGCACACGTCAGCACACGTCAGCACACGTCAGCACGGGTCAGCACACGTCAGCCCACGTCAGCACACGTCAGCACACGTCAGCACACGTCAGCACACGTCAGCACGGGTCAGCACACGTCAGCACACGTCAGCACGGGTCAGCACGGGTCAGCACACGTCAGCACACGTCAGCCCACGTCAGCCCACGTCAGCACACGTCAGCCCACGTCAGCACACGTCAGCCCACGTCAGCCCACGTCAGCACACGTCAGCACACGTCAGCACGGGTCAGCACACGTCAGCACACGTCAGCACACGTCAGCACGGGTCAGCACACGTCAGCCCACGTCAGCACACGTCAGCACACGTCAGCACGGGTCAGCACACGTCAGCCCACGTCAGCACACGTCAGCCCACGTCAGCCCACGTCAGCCCACGTCAGCACACGTCAGCACACGTCAGCCCACGTCAGCACACGTCAACCCACGTCAGCCCACGTCAGCACACGTCAGCACACGTCAGCCCACGTCAGCCCACGTCAGCCCACGTCAGCACACGTCAGCCCACGTCAGCCCACGTCAGCACACGTCAGCACACGTCAGCACACGTCAGCACGGGTCAGCACGGGTCAGCACACGTCAGCACACGTCAGCACACGTCAGCACACGTCAGCACACGTCAGCACGGGTCAGCACACGTCAGCACACGTCAGCACGGGTCAGCACACGTCAGCACACGTCAGCCCACGTCAGCACACGTCAGCCCACGTCAGCCCACGTCAGCACACGTCAGCACACGTCAGCACACGTCAGCCCACGTCAGCACACGTCAGCCCACGTCAGCCCACGTCAGCACACGTCAGCACACGTCAGCCCACGTCAGCCCACGTCAGCCCACGTCAGCCCACGTCAGCACGGGTCAGCACGGGTCAGCACGGGTCAGCACGGGTCAGCACACGTCAGCACGGGTCAGCACGGGTCAGCACGGGTCAGCACACGTCAGCACACGTCAGCCCACGTCAGCACACGTCAGCCCACGTCAGCACACGTCAGCACACGTCAGCACGGGTCAGCACACGTCAGCACACGTCAGCCCACGTCAGCCCACGTCAGCACACGTCAGCCCACGTCAGCACACGTCAGCCCACGTCAGCACACGTCAGCACACGTCAGCACACGTCAGCACGGGTCAGCACACGTCAGCCCACGTCAGCCCACGTCAGCACACGTCAGCACGGGTCAGCACACGTCAGCACGGGTCAGCACACGTCAGCACGGTCAGCACACGTCAGCACGGGTCAGCACACGTCAGCCCACGTCAGCACACGTCAGCACGGGTCAGCACACGTCAGCACGGGTCAGCACACGTCAGCACACGTCAGCACACGTCAGCACGGGTCAGCACACGTCAGCCCACGTCAGCACACGTCAGCACACGTCAGCACACGTCAGCACACGTCAGCACGGGTCAGCACACGTCAGCACACGTCAGCACGGGTCAGCACGGGTCAGCACACGTCAGCACACGTCAGCCCACGTCAGCCCACGTCAGCACACGTCAGCCCACGTCAGCACACGTCAGCCCACGTCAGCCCACGTCAGCACACGTCAGCACACGTCAGCACGGGTCAGCACACGTCAGCACACGTCAGCACACGTCAGCACGGGTCAGCACACGTCAGCACGGGTCAGCACACGTCAGCACACGTCAGCCCACGTCAGCACACGTCAGCACGGGTCAGCACACGTCAGCCCACGTCAGCCCACGTCAGCCCACGTCAGCACACGTCAGCACACGTCAGCACGGGTCAGCACGGGTCAGCACACGTCAGCCCACGTCAGCCCACGTCAGCACACGTCAGCCCACGTCAGCACACGTCAGCCCACGTCAGCACACGTCAGCACGGGTCAGCACACGTCAGCACACGTCAGCACGGGTCAGCACACGTCAGCACGGGTCAGCCCACGTCAGCACACGTCAGCCCACGTCAGCACACGTCAGCCCACGTCAGCACACGTCAGCACACGTCAGCACACGTCAGCCCACGTCAGCACACGTCAGCCCACGTCAGCACACGTCAGCACACGTCAGCACACGTCAGCCCACGTCAGCACACGTCAGCACACGTCAGCCCACGTCAGCCCACGTCAGCCCACGTCAGCACACGTCAGCCCACGTCAGCACACGTCAGCCCACGTCAGCCCACGTCAGCCCACGTCAGCCCACGGTCAGCACACGTCAGCACGGGTCAGCACACGTCAGCCCACGTCAGCCCACGTCAGCCCACGTCAGCCCACGTCAGCACACGTCAGCCCACGTCAGCACACGTCAGCCCACGTCAGCACGGGTCAGCACACGTCAGCACACGTCAGCACGGGTCAGCACACGTCAGCACACGTCAGCACGGGTCAGCACACGTCAGCACGAGCGGTCAGCACACGTCAGCACACGTCAGCACGGGTCAGCACACGTCAGCACACGTCAGCACGGGTCAGCACACGTCAGCACACGTCAGCACGGGTCAGCACACGTCAGCACACGTCAGCACACGTCAGCACGGGTCAGCACACGTCAGCACACGTCAGCACACGTCAGCACACGTCAGCACGGGTCAGCACACGTCAGCACACGTCAGCACACGTCAGCACGGGTCAGCACGGGTCAGCACACGTCAGCACACGTCAGCACGGGTCAGCACGGGTCAGCACACGTCAGCACGGGTCAGCACACGTCAGCACACGTCAGCACGGGTCAGCACACGTCAGCACGGGTCAGCACACGTCAGCACACGTCAGCACACGTCAGCACGGGTCAGCACACGTCAGCACACGTCAGCACACGTCAGCACACGTCAGCACGGGTCAGCACGGGTCAGCACGGGTCAGCACACGTCAGCACACGTCAGCACACGTCAGCACGGGTCAGCACGGGTCAGCACGGGTCAGCACACGTCAGCACGGGTCAGCACGGGTCAGCACACGTCAGCACACGTCAGCACACGTCAGCCCACGTCAGCACACGTCAGCACGGGTCAGCACACGTCAGCACACGTCAGCACACGTCAGCACACGTCAGCACGGGTCAGCACACGTCAGCACACGTCAGCACGGGTCAGCACACGTCAGCACACGTCAGCACACGTCAGCACGGGTCAGCACGGGTCAGCACGGGTCAGCACGGGTCAGCACACGTCAGCACGGGTCAGCACACGTCAGCACACGTCAGCACGGGTCAGCACACGTCAGCACACGTCAGCACGGGTCAGCACACGTCAGCACACGTCAGCACACGTCAGCACGGGTCAGCACGGGTCAGCACACGTCAGCACACGTCAGCACACGTCAGCACGGGTCAGCACGGGTCAGCACGGGTCAGCACGGGTCAGCACACGTCAGCACACGTCAGCACACGTCAGCACGGGTCAGCACACGTCAGCCCACGTCAGCACGGGTCAGCACACGTCAGCACACGTCAGCACACGTCAGCACGGGTCAGCACACGTCAGCACACGTCAGCACACACGTCAGCACGGGTCAGCACGGGTCAGCACACGTCAGCACACGTCAGCCCACGTCAGCACACGTCAGCACACGTCAGCACACGTCAGCACACGTCAGCACGGGTCAGCACACGTCAGCACACGTCAGCACACGTCAGCACGGGTCAGCACGGGTCAGCACACGTCAGCACACGTCAGCACACGTCAGCACACGTCAGCACGGGTCAGCACACGTCAGCACACGTCAGCACACGTCAGCACGGGTCAGCACGGGTCAGCACGGGTCAGCACACGTCAGCACACGTCAGCACACGTCAGCACGGGTCAGCACGGGTCAGCACGGTCAGCACACGTCAGCACGGGTCAGCACACGTCAGCACACGTCAGCACACGTCAGCCCACGTCAGCACACGTCAGCACGGGTCAGCACACGTCAGCACACGTCAGCACACGTCAGCACGGGTCAGCACACGTCAGCACGGGTCAGCACGGGTCAGCACACGTCAGCACGGGTCAGCACACGTCAGCACACGTCAGCACACGTCAGCACGGGTCAGCACACGTCAGCACACGTCAGCACGGGTCAGCCCACGTCAGCACGGGTCAGCACACGTCAGCACGGGTCAGCACGGTCAGCACGGGTCAGCACGGGTCAGCACACGTCAGCACACGTCAGCACACGTCAGCACGGGTCAGCACACGTCAGCACGGGTCAGCCCACGTCAGCACGGGTCAGCACACGTCAGCACGGGTCAGCACGGGTCAGCACACGTCAGCACGGGTCAGCACACGTCAGCACGGGTCAGCACATGTCAGCACACGTCAGCACACGTCAGCCCACGTCAGCACGGGTCAGCACACGTCAGCACACGTCAGCACGGGTCAGCACACGTCAGCACACGTCAGCACACGTCAGCACACGTCAGCACGGGTCAGCACACGTCAGCACGGGTCAGCACGGGTCAGCACACGTCAGCCCACGTCAGCACACGTCAGCACGGGTCAGCACGGATCAGCACGGGTCAGCACACGTCAGCACGGGTCAGCACACGTCAGCACGGGTCAGCACACGTCAGCACACGTCAGCACACGTCAGCACGGGTCAGCACGGGTCAGCACACGTCAGCACACGTCAGCACACGTCAGCACGGGTCAGCACACGTCAGCACGGGTCAGCACGGGTCAGCACACGTCAGCCCACGTCAGCACACGTCAGCACACGTCAGCACGGATCAGCACACGTCAGCACACGTCAGCACGGGTCAGCACACGTCAGCCCACGTCAGCACACGTCAGCACACGTCAGCACGGATCAGCACGGGTCAGCACACGTCAGCACACGTCAGCACACGTCAGCACGGGTCAGCACACGTCAGCACACGTCAGCACACGTCAGCACGGGTCAGCACACGTCAGCACACGTCAGCACACGTCAGCACACGTCAGCACGGATCAGCACACGTCAGCACGGGTCAGCACACGTCAGCACGGGTCAGCACACGTCAGCACGGGTCAGCACGTGTCAGCACACGTCAGCACACGTCAGCACGGATCAGCACACGTCAGCACACGTCAGCACACGTCAGCACACGTCAGCACGGGTCAGCACGGGTCAGCACGGGTCAGCACGGGTCAGCACACGTCAGCACGGATCAGCACACGTCAGCACGGGTCAGCACACGTCAGCACGGGTCAGCACGGGTCAGCACACGTCAGCCCACGTCAGCACACGTCAGCACGGATCAGCACACGTCAGCACACGTCAGCACACGTCAGCCCACGTCAGCCCACGTCAGCACACGTCAGCACACGTCAGCACGGGTCAGCACGGGTCAGCACACGTCAGCACACGTCAGCCCACGTCAGCACACGTCAGCCCACGTCAGCACACGTCAGCACGGGTCAGCACGGGTCAGCACGGGTCAGCACGGGTCAGCACACGTCAGCACGGGTCAGCACACGTCAGCACACGTCAGCACACGTCAGCACGGGTCAGCACACGTCAGCACACGTCAGCACACGTCAGCACGGGTCAACACACGTCAGCACACGTCAGCACGCACGTCAGCACGGGTCAGCACGGGTCAGCACACGTCAGCACACGTCAGCACACGTCAGCCACACGTCAGCACGTCAGCACACGTCAGCACGGGTCAGCACACGTCAGCACACGTCAGCACACGTCAGCACGGTCAGCACGGGTCAGCACACGTCAGCAACGTCAGCACACGTCAGCACACGTCAGCACACGTCAGCACGGGTCAGCCACGTCAGCACACGTCAGCACACGTCAGCACGGTCAGCACGGGTCAGCACGGGTCAGCACACGTCAGCACACGTCAGCACACGTCAGCACGGTCAGCACGGGTCAGCACGGGTCAGCACACGTCAGCACACGGGTCAGCACACGTCAGCACACGTCAGCACACGTCAGCCACGTCAGCACACGTCAGCACGGGTCAGCACACGTCAGCACACGTCAGCACACGTCAGCACGGGTCAGCACACGTCAGCACACGTCAGCACGGTCAGCACACGGGTCAGCACACGTCAGCACGGGTCAGCACACGTCAGCACACGTCAGCACGGGTCAGCACACGTCAGCACACGTCAGCACGGGTCAGCACGGGTCAGCACGGGTCAGCACACGTCAGCACACGTCAGCACGGGTCAGCACGGGTCAGCACGGGTCAGCACACGTCAGCACACGTCAGCACACGTCAGCACGGGTCAGCACGGGTCAGCACGGGTCAGCACACGTCAGCACGGGTCAGCACGGTCAGCACACGTCAGCACACGTCAGCACACGTCAGCACGGGTCAGCACACGTCAGCACACGTCAGCACGGGTCAGCACACGTCCAGCACACGTCAGCACACGTCAGCACGGGTCAGCACACGTCAGCACGAGCGGGTCAGCACACGTCAGCACGGGTCAGCACGGGTCAGCACACGTCAGCACACGTCAGCCACACGTCAGCACGGGTCAGCACGGGTCAGCACACGTCAGCACACGTCAGCACACGTCAGCACGGGTCAGCACACGTCAGCACACGTCAGCACGGGTCAGCACGGGTCAGCACACGTCAGCACGGGTCAACATACGTCAGCCACACGTCAGCACACGTCAGCACACGTCAGCCACGTCAGTACGGTCAGCACACGTCAGCACGGGTCAGCACACGTCAGCCACGTCAGCACACGTCAGCACGGGTCAGCCCACGTCAGCACGTCAGCACACGTCAGCACGGGTCAGCACACGTCAGCACGGGTCAGCACGGGTCAGCACACGTCAGCACACGTCAGCACGGGTCAGCACACGTCAGCACGGGTCAGCACGGGTCAGCACACGTCAGCACACGTCAGCACGGCGTCAGCACACGTCAGCACGGGTCCAGCACGGGTCAGCACACGTCAGCAACGTCAGCACGGGTCAGCACACGTCAGCACAGGTCAGCACACGTCAGCCACGGGTCAGCACACGTCAGCACACGTCAGCACAACGTCAGCCACGGGTCAGCACACGTCAGCACAGCGTCAGCACACGTCAGCACGGGTCAGCACACGTCAGCACACGTCAGCACACGTCAGCACACGTCAGCACGGGTCAGCACACGTCAGCACGGGTCAGCACGGGTCAGCACACGTCAGCACACGTCAGCACACGTCAGCACTTGTCAGCACACGTCAGCACACGTCAGCACACGTCAGCACGGGTCAGCCACGTCAGCACGGCGTCAGCACACGTCAGCACGGGTCAGCACGGGTCAGCACACGTCAGCACGGGTCAGCACACGTCAGCACGGGTCAGCACACGTCAGCACACGTCAGCACACGTCAGCCCACGTCAGCACGGTCAGCACACGTCAGCACACGTCAGCACCGGGTCAGCACGGGTCAGCACACGTCAGCACACGTCAGCACACGTCAGCACACGTCAGCACGGGTCAGCACACGTCAGCACGGGTCAGCACACGTCAGCACGGGTCAGCACACGTCAGCCACGTCAGCACAGTCAGCACACGTCAGCACGGGTCAGCACGGATCAGCACGGGTCAGCACACGTCAGCACACGTCAGCACGGGTCAGCACACGTCAGCACGGGTCAGCACACGTCAGCACACGTCAGCACGGGTCAGCACACGTCAGCCACATCAGCCCACGTCAGCACACGTCAGCCACGGGTCAGCACACGTCAGCACGGTCAGCACACGTCAGCACACGTCAGCACACGTCAGCACGGGTCAGCACACGTCAGCACGGGTCAGCACACGTCAGCCCACGTCAGCACACGTCAGCACACGTCAGCACGGATCAGCACGGGTCAGCACACGTCAGCACACGTAGCACACGTCAGCACGGGTCAGCACGTCAGCACACGTCAGCACGGGTCAGCACACGTCAGCACACGTCAGCACACGTCAGCCCACGTCAGCCACGTCAGCACACGTCAGCACGGGTCAGCACACGTCAGCACGGGTCAGCACACGTCAGCCCACGTCAGCCACGTCAGCCCACGTCAGCACGGGTCAGCACACGTCAGCCCACGTCAGCACACGTCAGCACGGGTCAGCACACGTCAGCCCACGACAGCCCACGTCAGCCCACGTCAGCACACGTCAGCACACGTCAGCCACGTCAGCCCACGTCAGCACGGGTCAGCACACGTCAGCACACGTCAGCACGGGTCAGCACGGGTCAGCACACGTCAGCCCACGTCAGCCCACGTCAGCACACGTCAGCCCACGTCAGCACGGGTCAGCACACGTCAGCACACGTCAGCACGGGTCAGCTCACGTCAGCCCACGTCAGCACACGTCAGCCCACGTCAGCACACGTCAGGCCCACGTCAGCACACGTCAGCACACGTCAGCCCACGTCAGCACACGTCAGCACACGTCAGCCCACGTCAGCACACGTCAGCCCACGTCAGCACACGTCAGCACACGTCAGCACCGTCAGCCACGTCAGCACACGTCAGCCCACGTCAGCACACGTCAGCCCACGTCAGCCCACGTCAGCCACGGTCAGCACACGTCAGCCCACGTCAGCCCACGTCAGCACACGTCAGCACGGGTCAGCACCCGTCAGCACACGTCAGCCCACGTCAGCCCACGTCAGCACACGTCAGCCCACGTCAGCCACGGTCAGCCCACGTCAGCACACGTCAGCCCACGTCAGCACACGTCAGCACGGGTCAGCACACGTCAGCACACGTCAGCACGGGTCAGCACACGTCAGCACACGTCAGCACGGGTCAGCACACGTCAGCACGGGTCAGCACACGTCAGCACACGTCAGCACGGGTCAGCACACGTCAGCACACGTCAGCACGGGTCAGCACACGTCAGCACACGTCAGCACGGGTCAGCACACGTCAGCACACGTCAGCACACGTCAGCACGGGTCAGCACACGTCAGCACACGTCAGCAAACGTCAGCACACGTCAGCACGGGTCAGCAGCACACGTCAGCACACGTCAGCACACGTCAGCACGGGTCAGCACGGGTCAGCACACGTCAGCACGGGTCAGCACGGGTCAGCACACGTCAGCACACGTCAGCACGGGTCAGCACGGGTCAGCACACGTCAGCACGGGTCAGCACACGTCAGCACACGTCAGCACGGGTCAGCACGGGTCAGCACACGTCAGCACGGGTCAGCACACGTCAGCACACGTCAGCACACGTCAGCACGGGTCAGCACACGTCAGCACACGTCAGCACACGTCAGCACACGTCACCACGGGTCAGCACCGGGTCAGCACACGTCAGCACACGTCAGCACACGTCAGCACGGGTCAGCACGGGTCAGCACGGGTCAGCACACGTCAGCACGGGTCAGCACGGGTCAGCACACGTCAGCACACGTCAGCACACGTCAGCCCACGTCAGCACACGTCAGCACGGGTCAGCACACGTCAGCACACGTCAGCACACGTCAGCACACGTCAGCACGGGTCAGCACACGTCAGCACACGTCAGCACGGGTCAGCACGGGTCAGCACACGTCAGCACGGGTCAGCACACGTCAGCACACGTCAGCACGGGTCAGCACACGTCAGCACACGTCAGCACACGTCAGCACACGTCAGCACACGTCAGCACGGGTCAGCACGGGTCAGCACACGTCAGCACACGTCAGCACACGTCAGCACGGGTCAGCACGGGTCAGCACGGGTCAGCACGGGTCAGCACACGTCAGCACACGTCAGCACACGTCAGCACGGGTCAGCACACGTCAGCCCATCGTCAGCACGGGTCAGCACACGTCAGCACACGTCAGCACACGTCAGCACGGGTCAGCACACGTCAGCACGGGTCAGCACACGTCAGCACACGTCAGCACACGTCAGCACGGGTCAGCACGGGTCAGCACACGTCAGCACACGTCAGCACGGGTCAGCACGGGTCAGCACACGTCAGCACACGGTCAGCACACGTCAGCACACGTCAGCACGTGTCAGCACATGTCAGCACACGTCAGTACGGGTCAGCACGGGTCAACATACGTCAGCACACGTCAGCACACGTCAGCACACGTCAGCACGGGTCAACATACGTCAGCACACGTCAGCACACGTCAGCCCACGTCAGCACGGGTCAGCACACGTCAGCACGGGTCAGCACACGTCAGCACGGGTCAGCACGGTCAGCACACGTCAGCACACGTCAGCACGGGTCAGCACACGTCAGCACGGGTCAGCACGGGTCAGCACACGTCAGCACACGTCAGCACACGTCAGCACGGGTCAGCACACGTCAGCACGGGTCAGCACACGTCAGCACGGGTCAGCACGGGTCAGCACACGTCAGCACACGTCAGCACGGGTCAGCACGGGTCAGCACACGTCAGCACGGGTCAGCACACGTCAGCACACGTCAGCACACGTCAGCACGGGTCAGCCCACGTCAGCACACGTCAGCACACGTCAGCACGGGTCAGCACACGTCAGCACACGTCAGCACACGTCAGCACGGGTCAGCCCACGTCAGCACGGGTCAGCACACGTCAGCACGGGTCAGCACGGGTCAGCCCACGTCAGCACACGTCAGCACACGTCAGCACGGGTCAGCACACGTCAGCACACGTCAGCACACGTCAGCACACGTCAGCACGGGTCAGCCCACGTCAGCACGGGTCAGCACACGTCAGCAACGGGTCAGCACGGGTCAGCACACGTCAGCACGGGTCAGCACACGTCAGCACGGGTCAGCACATGTCAGCACACGTCAGCACACGTCAGCCCACGTCAGCACGGTCAGCACACGTCAGCACACGTCAGCACGGGTCAGCACACGTCAGCACACGTCAGCACACGTCAGCACACGTCAGCACGGGTCAGCACACGTCAGCACACGGGTCAGCACGGGTCAGCACACGTCAGCACACGTCAGCAACGTCAGCACGGGTCAGCACGGTCAGCACCGGGTCAGCACACGTCAGCACACGCACGTCAGCACGGGTCAGCACAGTCAGCACGGGTCAGCACACGTCAGCACACGTCAGCACACGTCAGCACGGTCAGCACACGTCAGCACGTCACACACGTCAGCACGGGTCAGCACACGTCAGCACGGGTCAGCACGGGTCAGCACACGTCAGCCCACGTCAGCACACGTCAGCACACGTCAGCACGGTCAGCACACGTCAGCACACGTCAGCACGGGTCAGCACACGTCAGCCCACGTCAAGCACACGTCAGCACACGTCAGCACGGGTCAGCACGGGTCAGCACACGTCAGCACACGTCAGCACACGTCAGCACGGGTCAGCACACGTCAGCACGCACGTCAGCACACGTCAGCACGGGTCAGCACGGGTCAGCACACGTCAGCACACGTCAGCACGGGTCAGCACGGTCAGCACACGTCAGCACGGGTCAGCACACGTCAGCACACATCAGCACACGTCAGCACGGGTCAGCACACGTCAGCACACGTCAGCACGGGTCAGCACACGTCAGCACACGTCAGCACACGTCAGCACGGGTCAGCCCACGTCAGCACGGGTCAGCACACGTCAGCACGGTCAGCACGGGTCAGCCCACGTCAGCACACGTCAGCACACGTCAGCACGGGTCAGCCCACGTCAGCACGGGTCAGCACACGTCAGCCACGGGTCAGCACACGTCAGCACGGGTCAGCACACGTCAGCACACGTCAGCACGGGTCAGCACGGTCAGCACACGTCAGCACACGTCAGCACACGTCAGCACGGGTCAGCCCACGTCAGCACGGTCAGCAAACGTCAGCACGGGTCAGCACGGGTCAGCCCACGTCAGCACACGTCAGCACACGTCAGCACGGGTCAGCACACGTCAGCACACGTCAGCACACGTCAGCACGGTCAGCACGGGTCAGCCACGTCAGCACGGGTCAGCACACGTCAGCACGGGTCAGCACGGGTCAGCACACGTCAGCACGGTCAGCACACGTCAGCACGGGTCAGCACATGTCAGCACACGTCAGCACACGTCAGCCCACGTCAGCACGGGTCAGCACACGTCAGCACTTTTCAGAACACGTCAGCACACGTCAGCACGGGTCAGCACACGTCAGCACACGTCAGCACACGTCAGCACACGTCAGCACGGGTCAGCACACGTCAGCACGGTCAGCACGGGTCAGCACACGTCAGCCCACGTCAGCACACGTCAGCACGGGTCAGCCGGTCACACGGGTCAGCACACGTCAGCCACGTCAGCACGGGTCAGCACACGTCAGCACGGGTCCAGCACGGTCAGCACACGTCAGCCCACGTCAGCACAACGTCAGCACACGTCAGCACGGATCAGCACACCGTCAGCACACGTCAGCACGTCAGCACACGGGTCAGCCCACGTCAGCACACGTCAGCAACCGTCAGCACGGATCAGCACGGGTCAGCACACGTCAGCACACGTCAGCACGGGTCAGCCACGTCAGCACGGGTCAGCACGGGTCAGCACACGTCAGCACACGTCAGCACACGTCAGCACGGGTCAGCACACGTCAGCACACGTCGACACGTCAGCACGGGTCAGCACACTTCAGCCCACGTCAGCACGGGTCAGCACACGTCAGCACACGTCAGCACACGTCAGCACGGGTCAGCACACGTCAGCACACGTCAGCACGGTCAGCACACGTCAGCACGGGTCAGCACACGTCAGCACACGTCAGCACACGTCAGCACGGGTCAGCACGGTCAGCACACGTCAGCACACGTCAGCACACGTCAGCACGGGTCAGCACACGTCAGCACACGTCAGCACGGGTCAGCACGGGTCAGCACACGTCAGCACGTGTCAGCACATGTCAGCACACGGTCAGTACGGGTCAGCACGGGTCAGCATACGTCAGCACACGTCAGCACACGTCAGCACACGTCAGCACGGGTCAACACGTCAGCCCGTCAGCACACGTCAGCCCACGTCAGCACGGGTCAGCACACGTCAGCACGGTCAGCACACGTCAGCACACGTCAGCACGGGTCAGCACACGTCAGCACACGTCAGCACAGGTCAGCACACGTCAGCACGGGTCAGCACGGGTCAGCACACGTCAGCACACGTCAGCACACGTCAGCACGGGTCAGCACACGTCAGCACGGGTCAGCACACGTCAGCACGGGTCAGCACGGGTCAGCACACGTCAGCACACGTCAGCACGGGTCAGCACGGTCAGCACACGTCAGCACGGGTCAGCACACGTCAGCACACGTCAGCACACGTCAGCACGGTCAGCACACGTCAGCACACGTCAGCCACACGTCAGCACGGGTCAGCACACGGTCAGCACACGTCAGCACACGTCAGCACACGTCAGCACGGGGTCAGCACGGGTCAGCACACGTCAGCACACGTCAGCACACGTCAGCACGGGTCAGCCACGTCAGCACAGCTCAGCACACGTCAGCACACGTCAGCACGGTCAGCCACGTCAGCACGGGTCAGCACACGTCAGCACGGGTCAGCACGGGTCAGCACACGTCAGCACGGGTCAGCACACGTCAGCACGGGTCAGCACATCGTCAGGCACACGTCAGCACACGTCAGCACACGTCAGCACGGGTCAGCACACGTCAGCACACGTCAGCACGGGTCAGCACACGTCAGCACACGTCAGCACACAGCACGTCAGCACACGTCAGCACGGGTCAGCACACGTCAGCACGGGTCAGCACGGGTCAGCACACGTCAGCCCACGTCAGCACACGTCAGCACGGGTCAGCACGGATCAGCACGGGTCAGCACACGTCAGCACACGTCAGCACGGGTCAGCACACGTCAGCACGGGTCAGCACACGTCAGCACACGTCAGCACACGTCAGCACGGGTCAGCACACGTCAGCACACGTCAGCACACGTCAGCACGGGTCAGCACACGTCAGCCACGGTCAGCACACGTCAGCACACGTCAGCACGGATCAGCACACGTCAGCACACGTCAGCACGGGTCAGCACACGTCAGCACACGTCAGCACACGTCAGCACACGTCAGCACGGGTCAGCCACGGGTCAGCACACGTCAGCACACGTCAGCACGGGTCAGCACACGTCAGCACGGGTCAGCACACGTCAGCCACACGTCAGCACACGTCAGCACGGGTCAGCACACGTCAGCACACGTCAGCACACGTCAGCACACGTCAGCACACGGTCAGCACGGTCAGCACACGTCAGCACACGTCAGCACACGTCAGCACACGTCAGCACGGATCAGCACACGGTCAGCACACGTCAGCACGGGTCAGCACACGTCAGCACGGGTCAGCACACGTCAGCACGGGTCAGCACGGGTCAGCACACGTCAGCACACGTCAGCACACGGTCAGCACGGATCAGCACACGTCAGCACACGTCAGCACACGTCAGCACACGTCAGCACGGTCAGCACGGGTCAGCACGGGTCAGCACACTTCACACGGATCAGCACACGTCAGCACGGGTCAGCACACGTCCAGCGGTCACGGGTCAGCACACGTCAGCCCACGTCAGCACACGTCAGCACGGATCAGCACACGTCAGCACACGTCAGCACACGTCAGCCCACGTCAGCCACGTCAGCACACGTCAGCACACGTCAGCACGTCAGCACGGGTCAGCACACGTCAGCACACGTCAGCCCACGTCAGCACACGTCAGCCCACGTCAGCACACGTCAGCACACGTCAGCACGGGTCAGCACGGTCAGCACGGTCAGCACACGTCAGCACGGGTCAGCACACGTCAGCACACGTCAGCACGGGTCAGCACACGTCAGCACACGTCAGCACACGTCAGCACGGGTCAGCACACGTCAGCACACGTCAGCCCACGTCAGCACACGTCAGGCACACGTCAGCACACGTCAGCACGGGTCAGCACACGTCAGCACACGTCAGCACACGTCAGCACGGGTCAGCACACGTCAGCACACGTCAGCACACGTCAGCACACGTCAGCACACGTCAGCACGGGTCAGCACACGTCAGCACACGTCAGCACACGTCAGCACGGTCAGCACGGTCAGCACGGGTCAGCACACGTCAGCACACGTCAGCACACGTCAGCACGGGTCAGCACGGGTCAGCACGGGTCAGCACACGTCAGCACGGGTCAGCACACGGTCAGCACACGTCAGCACACGTCAGCCACGTCAGCACGTCAGCACGGGTCAGCACACGTCAGCACACGTCAGCACACGTCAGCACGGGTCAGCACACGTCAGCACACGTCAGCACGGGTCAGCACGGTCAGCACACGTCAGCACGGTCAGCACACGTCAGCACACGTCAGCACGGGTCAGCACACGTCAGCACACGTCAGCACGGGTCAGCCACGGTCAGCACGGGTCAGCACACGTCAGCACACGTCAGCACACGTCAGCACGGGTCAGCACGGGTCAGCACACGTCAGCACACGTCAGCACCACGTCAGCAGGGTCAGCACGTCAGCACGGGTCAGCACACGTCAGCACGGGTCAGCACGGGTCAGCACACGTCAGCACACGTCAGCACGTCAGCACGGGTCAGCACACGTCAGCCCACGTCAGCACGGGTCAGCACACGTCAGCACACGTCAGCACACGGTCAGCACGGGTCAGCACACGTCAGCACACGTCAGCACGGGTCAGCACACGTCAGCACGGGTCAGCACGGGTCAGCACACGTCAGCACACGTCAGCACGTCAGCACGTCAGCACGGTCAGCACGGGTAGCACACGTCAGCACACGTCAGCGGGTCAGACCGTCAGCACACGTCAGCACGGGTCCAGCACCGGGTCAGCACACGTCAGCACGGTCAGCACATGTCAGCACACGTCAGCACGGGTCAGCACGGGTCAGCACACGTCAGCACGGTCAACATACGTCAGCACACGTCAGCACACGTCAGCCCACGTCAGCACGGGTCAGCACACGTCAGCACGGGTCAGCACACGTCAGCACGGGTCAGCACGGGTCAGCACACGTCAGCACACGTCAGCACGGTCAGCACACGTCAGCACGGTCAGCACGGGTCAGCACACGTCAGCACACGTCAGCACGGTCAGCACACGTCAGCACGGGTCAGCACGGGTCAGCACACGTCAGCACACGTCAGCACGGGTCAGCACGGGTCAGCACACGTCAGCACGGTCAGCACACGTCAGGCACACGTCAGCACACGTCAGCACGGGTCAGCACACGTCAGCACACGTCAGCACACGTCAGCACGGGTCAGCACACGTCAGCACACGTCAGCACACGTCAGCACACGTCAGCAACGGGTCAGCCCACGTCCCCACGGGTCAGCACACGTCAGCCGGTCAGCGTCAGCACACGTCAGCACACGTCAGCACACGTCAGCACTTGTCAGGCACACGTCAGCACACGTCGCACACGTCAGCACACGTCAGCACGGGCAGCCCACGTCAGCACGGTCAGCACACGTCAGCACGGGTCAGCACGGGTCAGCACACGTCAGCACGGTCAGCACACGTCAGCACGGGTCAGCACACGTCAGCACACGTCAGCCCACGTCAGCACGGGTCAGCACACGTCAGCACACGTCAGCACGGGTCAGCAGGGGTCAGCACACGTCAGCACACGTCAGCACGGGTCAGCACGGGTCAGCACACGTCAGCCCACGTCAGCACACGTCAGCACACGGTCAGCACACGTCAGCACGGGTCAGCAACACGTCAGCACGGGTCAGCACACGTCAGCACACGTCAGCACGGGTCAGCACACGTCAGCACACGTCAGCACGGGTCAGCACACGTCAGCACACGTCAGCACACGTCAGCACACGTCAGCACGGGTCAGCACACGTCAGCACGGGTCAGCACGGGTCAGCACACGTCAGCCCACGTCAGCACACGTCAGCACACGTCAGCACGGGTCAGCACGGATCAGCACACGTCAGCACACGTCAGCACACGTCAGCACGGGTCAGCACACGTCAGCACGGTCAGCACACGTCAGCACGGTCAGCACACGTCAGCACGCGTCAGCACACGTCAGCACGGTCAGTACACGTCAGCACGGGTCAGCACACGTCAGCACGGGTCAGCACACGTCAGCACACGTCAGCACGGGTCAGCACACGTCAGCACGGGTCAGCACACGTCAGCACACGTCAGCACGGGTCAGCACACGTCAGCACACGGTCAGCACACGTCAGCACGGGTCAGCACACGTCAGCACGGGTCAGCACGGGTCAGCACACGTCAGCCACGTCAGCACACGTCAGCACACGTCAGCACGGATCAGCACACGTCAGCACGGTCAGCACGGTCAGCACACGTCAGCCCACGGTCAGCACACGTCAGCACACGTCAGCACGATCAGCACACGTCAGCACGGGTCAGCACGGATCAGCACAGCTCAGCACGGTCAGCACACGTCAGCACACGTCAGCACGGTCAGCACGGGTCAGCACGGGATCAGCACACGTCAGCACGGGTCAGCACACGTCAGCACGGGTCAGCACGGGTCAGCACACGTCAGCCCACGTCAGCACACGTCAGCACGGATCAGCACACGTCAGCACACGTCAGCACACGTCAGCACGGGTCAGCACACGTCAGCACCGGTCAGCACACGTCAGCACACGTCAGCACGGGTCAGCACACGTCAGCACGGGTCAGCACACGTCAGCACACGTCAGCACACGTCAGCACGGTCAGCACACGTCAGCACGGGTCAGCACACGTCAGCACACGTCAGCACGGGTCAGCACACGTCAGCACGGGTCAGCACACGTCAGCACACGTCAGCACGGGTCAGCACACGTCAGCACACGTCAGCACACGTCAGCACGGGTCAGCACACGTCAGCACGGGTCAGCACACGTCAGCACGGGTCAGCACACGTCAGCACACGTCAGCACGGGTCAGCACACGTCAGCACACGTCAGCACGGGTCAGCACACGTCAGCACACGGTCAGCACACGTCAGCACGGGTCAGCACACGTCAGCACACGTCAGCACGGGTCAGCACGACGTCAGCAACGGGTCAGCACACGTCAGCACGGGTCAGCACACGTCAGCACGATCAGCACACGTCAGCACGGGTCAGCACACGTCAGCACGGGTCAGCACACGTCAGCACGGGTAAGCATAGACTCACGTCAGGTCAGCACACGTCAGCACGGGTCAGCACGGACGTCAGCACACGTCAGCAAACGTCAGCGCACGTCAGCTCCGGTCAGCACGGGGTCAGCATCTACGGGTCAGCACACGTCAGCACGGGTCAGCTCACGTCAGCACGGGTCCAGCACTACGTCAGCACGGGTCAGCACACGTCAGCACACGTCAGCCGGGTCAGCATACGTCAGCACGGGTCAGCACACGTCAGCACGGGTAAGCACACGTCAGCACACGTCAGCACACGTCAGCACACGTGAGCACACGTCAGCACGGGTCAGCACACGTCAGCACACGTCAGCACACGTCAGCACATGTCAGCACACGTCAGCACGGGTCAGCACACGTCAGCACGGGTCAGCACGGGTCTGTGACACCCTCTATTTAAATCCCAACCTGCTTTTTTTCAGTTTCCGGTCAATTGTCAGCATCGCCTTCTCCTCTCCCCATTGCTCGCCGCGACTGTC